>NC_142952.1:4024086-4031586 GCF_046866305.1 Octopus bimaculoides
ATAGCATAGATATCCGCCATCAGAGATTATTATGTGTAAGCACGATTGTATGGTTAAGAAGTTTGCTTGTTCAGTACCACTACCTAGCACTTGGAACAGGTGTACTAAGCTAGCCTCAGACCGATCAAAACCATGTGAGTGAATTTGATTGACGGAAACTGAAAGAAACCCGTCGTATAAATACATACATGCAAATACATGTACGTACGTACGTATTATGTATGTGTGCATGTATACAACCACACACAAATGTTAATATATACGCAAACACATGCATATTTTGTGGGAACAATGAATCTAGAAGTAGATAAAACTATCAATAACTGCGGCAACAATATGCATATATATTTGTATATGTGTATGTGCGTATGTATGTATCTGTGTGGAGGCGCAATGGCCCAGTGGTTAGGGCAGCGGACTCGCGGTCATAGGATCGTGGTTTCGATTCCCAGACCGGGCGTTGTGAGTGTTTATTGAGCGAAAACACCTAAAGCTCCACGAGGCTCCGGCAGGGGATGGTGGCGAACCCTGCTGTACTCTTTCACCACAACTTTCTCTCACTCTTACTTCCTGTTTCTGTTGTGCCTGTAATTCAAAGGGTCAGCCTTGTCACACTCTGTGTCACGCTGAATATCCCCGAGAACTACGTTAAGGGTACACGTGTCTGTGGAGTGCTCAGCCACTTACACGTTAATTTCACGAGCAGGCTGTTCCGTTGATCGGATCAACTGGAACCCTCGACGCCGTAAGCGACGGAGTGCCAACAACAACGTATAATGACATCCGTTCCTTACTATGTCGTATCTTAAAGGGTCAATTATTTTGGTAGTTCACACACACACCCACACCTGAATAGTGTAAAGGTCACAGTGGTTCCCACTTGTTGACCAACACTAATTAAAGCCAGGTTGGCAGTCAATCAACAGCGTTCGGTTATAGTTCTGGTCATCCTAGTTAATTAATTGCTAAGTGACAGTGCTCCCTTCATCGGAGCTGTAAATAGATACCAAAGAGTAAAAAACAAGACGCCGTCTTCGGCAGCGGATGCATTAAATATACATAATTACTTGTCTGTTTGTCTATCTATCTTGTTTGGCTTTGTATAAATTAAACATAAATTGTGTGACTGATTTTTCATCCATCCATCCATCCATACACCCACCCACCCTCCATCTATCCACCCACCTACCCATCTGTCTGTCTGTCTGCCTGTCTGTTTCTTTGCCCGTCCGTCTATCTGTCTGTCTATCTGTCTGCCTGTCTGCCTGTCTGTTTGTCTGTCTGTCTGTCTGTCTGTCTGTCTATCTATCTATCTATCTATCTATCTATCTATCTATCTATCTGTCTGTCTGTCTGTCTGTCTGTCTCCGCCACTCTCTCTCGTTCTCTATCTACCTACCTACCTACCTACCTACCTACCTACCTACATACCTACCTACCCGTCTCTCTATCTCTTTCTACGTTAGCTCCCGTTAGACGGTGGCTATAGTAGAACTCTACCAGTCTATAATTATAACATGACATCTCTATTTGGCTGTTACTATTTATAAATAGACGGTTATAGATTTTTTTTAGACACCCTCCGTCTTACTCTACATTAAGATAGTGGTGTACGATTGAAATAACGATACAGTACTGCATTGAACTCAATTCTACTACGATCTACGAGCTGGATACTACTATGTTTGTAGTGCCTTCATGTTTTATCTTATCTTCGTCGACCCGTCTGTCTGTATACCTATCTCCGAATCTATCTATCTATCTATTTATGAATATATATACATATATGTATAAATAGAGAAAAGGATAAAGAGAACAATGGTAAAGTTAGAATTATATTTTATGGATACTCGGTATTACCTGTATCTTTGGGTTTGGGTTTGGTTAAATCCAATACCCTCCTTAACATTATATGTACATATATATATATTTATGAATACACACACACACACACACATATATATGTATATATTTACATATATATTATACAATATAAATTTTTTAAATAGCATTCGATTAACTAACCGGAAATTCACCCTCTTTCTCTCTGACGAGAGGATGTATTACCTAATAATGATTATCAATTTTAGATTCCATTTCGAAGGGTAACACATTCATGAAACGATCGTAAAATATTCTAAACTTTTAAACTTTTTAAATAATCATACATTTATATATCTATCTATTAATACAATATTATTTTGGACGTATATCTTCTGTGATGATATTTTGATGTAATTTTCCTGGTCTTATTTTATAATATAATATATAACCGCTCTTATTAAATCTCTGAATACTTTTAATGTTTTAGACATTTCCCTACCAAGAGCACTTATTAGAAATTCAGTATTACTGTATTCTCATTGAAGCCACCTGGTATAAATTCATCATGATCACCACCACCACCACCACCACCACCTCCACCATCGTCATCACCACAATCCCTCATCATCATCATCACCTTCACCACAATCATCATCATCATCATCATCATCGTCGTCGTCGTCGTCGTCGTCGTATGACAGCGAAGACGCAGAGCCAATCTAATAATCACTGCGAAACGACAAATGCACCAACGCAATGCAACCCGCCACCACATCACATCACCGCGGCTGCTGCAGCTGCTGCTGCTGCAGATGATGTTTACTTTACAAGCATCATCGGCAACGTTACATAACCACTCTCATCACCACCAACACCATCATCCTCATCATCTTAATAGATGACAATATAAAAAGTATACGACACAAAAAAAGAATGTGGTCCACCACCACCACCACCACCACCACTACTACTAATACTACTACCACTACTACTACTACTACTACTACTACTACTACTACTACTACTACTACTACTACTACTACTACTGCTACCAACAGCACCACAATATCGAGCTCTACTAATACGACCACCGACAGCGCCATCAACTCTACGATGGCAAGGAGAACCACCACCACCACCTACTACTACTACTAGAGCTTCTACTGCTGCTTCGTCAGTAGTGTAAACATCCGCAACAACAACAAAAACAATTACCACAGCAAGGTCATTCAACTGGCGAGAAAACAGTCAAATTCACATTAAACCACGCCCAAACATCTTAAATAACGGAAGGACACACTTTTGGATTTGGGGATTCTTCTCATTCCGAATAGGAGATTGTTTTCCCAGAAAATAAGATGGGATAGTCAAAGTTGGAATACATTTAGGTCCATAAGTTTGCTTGATTTGGGCTTGACCTGACCTGGGGTTAAATAACGTACGACAATAACAACAATAAATATGACAAAATATCTACATACACTTATACAGGCATGGCTGTGTGGTAAGAAGCCTGCTTTCCAATCACATGGTTCCGGGTTCAGTTCCATTGCGTGGCACCTTGGGCAAGTGTCTTCTACTATGGCCTCGGGCCGACCATATATATATATATATATATATATATATATATATATATATATATATATATATATTACAATTAAAAGGGTAAAGAATTATCAATTTATTAATTTACTAATAACTTAACTTCGGTATGTGGTGAAGCAACTGTTGCTGACCCCTTAATTATGTTATATATATATATATATATATATATATATATATATATGTATGTATGTATGTATGTATATACATGCACATTATATATATATATATATATATATATATATATATATATATATATATATATATATATATATTATATATGTATGTGTATATATATTTATATGTGTGTTTGTGGTTGTGCTTGTTCCCCCACATACAGACACCTACACAGACCTTCATACGTACACATACACATACACAAACAAAGATACGTCTATATGTACACGTACACATACGCATACATACACATACCGCGCACCTGATACGTACAGACACACACCGACTCATATATTTACATACATGTAAACACACACACACACACACACACACAGATACACACACATACACACACACGCATCTGAACGGCTATCCACAAACACATTCACAAAACGCCTACACACAACCAACAGTCAATAACAGCGACTTCCAACACAAAACCAACAGCGCTAACGACGGCGGCGAAAATAGCATCAGAAACGAAAAAAATAACAAGAAGAAGAAGAACAACAACAACAACAATAACAACAACAACCACAGCAACAACAATAACAACAACAACGACGACGACGATGACGAGAAATGAGGAAGATAGCGATAATGAGGAAGTGTTTCGAATAACGAACTTGCCATATACGATGTTGTTGACCTCAGAGGTCATACTAAAGTTATATAAACCAACATCTGGGGTCGTTTTCTAAGCACTTAAACACAAACACACACACACACACACACACACACACACACACACACACACACACACACACACACACACACACACACACGTATGTGTATGCATGAATGTCAGAGTTTGTGTGTGCCTGTGTATGTGTGTCTCTCTTTATATATGGATAGATAGATAGATAGATAGATAGATAGATAGATAGACAGATAAATATTGTTAGATAGATAGATAGATAGATAGATAGATAGATAGATAGATAGATAAACATACACACACACACATACACACACACTCACACACTTATAGGCACACCCACGCATATACACGTATATGTGTGTTCACACATGTGTATGCAGAATGAATTTGTCAGAACGTGATAGACAGGTTGATAGGTACATAAAAAATTAGCTACTTAGACAGACCGATAGACAGACAGACAGACAGATAGATAGATAGATAGATAGATAGATAGATAGAGAGACAGATAGATAGAGAGACAGACAGATAGATTGATTGATAGATAGATATACAGACAGACAGACAAATCCATAAGATGCTAACCTAAGGTTATTGTTGTTATGAAGTGAGTTAAAGAATAACCACGGAACAGTTATTGATAAGGTGTGTGTGTGAGTGTGTGTTGAGGGGCAGTCAGGGTAGCACTGCTGACAGCAGACTCAGATTGGTGTGTCAAGTCCTCGTCGACGGAGGTCTTCAGGTTTCGGCTGACGACTTGCCCAAGCAATGACTTAAGAAACCTTCACGCTAAACTTAGAAGTCACTTTCAACATGAATTTTACAAAACACACCTACATACACAGGCAGGTACGTACATACATACACACACACATACACACACACACACATATACACACGTACGTACGTACATACGTAAGCGTATAGGTGTTTGTGAAGGCACGTGGCTGAGGATTAATTTAAAGGTGCTTGTGTATGCGGGACACTCAACCACGTACACGTTAATTAAAGAGAAGTTAATTCAGTCGAATAAACACCTGAATCCTCATGTCAAACGATGGAGATCCAAAACCATATGTGCGTCTGCGTCTCTTTCTCTCTTGTATGTGTGTGTGTGTGTGTGTGTGTGTGTGTGTGTCCATCCATCCATATGAGTGTGTGTCTGTAGGTGAGTACACACAGGTGTATATGTCATTAACCTGGAATCCGAATTCTTTCCGCTCTATTGAGCCCCTTACTTATAAGCTCGAGCACAGAAAAATATTTGTTCCTACCGTCAACATTATTAACCACATAAACAAATATGTGTGTATACACAGTCGTACACTCTTAAATACAATACACATAGACTTGAATATAAGCATGTATGCCTGTATGTATGTATATATATATATATATATGGAGAGTAAGAAAGAGAGAAGAAGAGGGAGAATGAGAGAGAGAGGAATAGAAATTGAGAGGACAAATTAGAACATACGAGAATAGGAAAGACAGATAGAAAAATAAACTCTCTCCAAAGCACACAGACTAATATATCTGTGTGTGTGTATATATATATACGTGTTAATTGCCGTGAGCGAAATGTTTGTGTGGGAGGGTCATTGAGGGACTGGCGCTTAATTACAGCGAGTGAGAGAAAAGGAGAGAAAGAGAGAAAAGAGAGAGAGAGGGAGAGAGAGAGAGGGAGAGAGAGAGAGAGAGAGACGATAAATGAAGACAAGACAGTCAGAAAGTGGAAAACGGAAAGAGGGAACATAGAAAGGGAACAAGTGGATATAAACATACAGCTCGTATATAAATAGGCTCACACACGCATACATATGCACCCGTGCACACACACAGACACACACACACACGCGCACTGACACACGTACGCACACACCCATCCATCCATCCATCCATCCATCCAACCACACACACATTTACATATAAAAAAAAAACTCATAGTCGTATAGTTACGTATTTTAGAAGATTATCAGATATTAGATTACATTACGCTATTATATATACTTGGCCATAATCGGTCTTGAATCTCAGGATACACACACACACACACACACACACACACACACACACACACACACACACACACACACACACACACACACACACACACATATATATATATATATATATATATATATATATGCATACACACACATATATATACATACATACACATATATATATATAATGTATACAAGAATATAGATAGATAGATATCTACACTCACATACACACACATATATATATATTATGTGTGTACATGTATGTGTATATACGTACATGTATATATATGTATATATGTGCAAAAATAACCATATTTTTCATTCAAATCTTGCTTTATGTGTATATACACAACACACATACCCACACACTCACACAAATACACGCTTTTATATTTCATGTGTATATACATAATATATATATATATATATATATATAAATGCAATTACATATATACGTACGTACGTACAGATATGTAAATGTGTGTGTGTGTGTGTGTGTGTGTGTGTGTGTGTGTGTGCCTATATTTTTTGTCATTTCTTTTTGCTTATTATTGCTTTTGTTTTTTGTTATCTTTTTTGTTCATTTTTTTTTGTTGGTGTTTTTCTTTTAGCCCAAGGTGAAGCTTAATCCATCCTCTGACAAGCACACCTATTTATCCCCTTGCTGCCAGTAGATTTCGTTTCGGTACGAAACCTGTCCTTCCTATTTCTAAGAAGAAGGGGGAAAAAAATACGACAACCTGCCAATGTGTGATCTGAGGATGACGCCGCTGATGTTTCTAGCGGATCGATAGGCTACTTAAAGGACTCTTGTCGTTTAGTTGGTGCAGTGTAGTGTGATGTTGTGTATTCAGCTGAAGGAAGGACAAATAGAGAGAGAGAGAGAGAGAAAGAGAGAGAGAGGGACAGAGAGAGAGAGAGAGAGAGAGAGAGAGAGAGAGATAGAGAGAGAGAGAGAGAGAGACAGACAGAGGGAGAGAGAGAGAGAGAGAGAGAGAGGGAGAGAGAGAGAGAGAGAGAGAGAGAGAGAAAGCAGGATGGATTAACATACAACAAGAGTTAAATAGACAGTGTTGGAATGTATACACGATTGTTGAGTACAATACATACATACATACATACATACATACATACATACAAATATGTAATATATATATATATATATATATATATATAAACAGAAATATAATACAAATAAAAACAATAGATATATTAGTATGTGTGTGT
>NC_142952.1:4036586-4039086 GCF_046866305.1 Octopus bimaculoides
GATGATGAGTGGAGGTTCTGTTATTGCTGCTGCCACCGCTGCTGCTGCTGGAGGCGGCGACGGAGAGGTTTCCTTCGCGCTGTGGTAGGCTCCCGTCGTCTTCGTTTCGGCTTCGACTTCCACTTCGGTAAAGATCGGCAGAACTCGGTTGCTGTGTCTGTGGAACACCAGAACTGTCTGCCATTCTGTGCCGATTGTTGTTCTTGAACCACAAATGTACCCTGCAATTAGAGCGAAACAACATTATAGGAATTTTTAATGGATCTATATATATAATTCTAATGGATCTATATATATATATATATATATATATATATATATATACTCTTTTACTCTTTTACTTGTTTCAGTCATTCGACTGCGGCCATGCTGGAGCACCGCCTTTAGTCGAGCAAATCGACCCCGGGACTTATTCTTTGTAAGCCTAGTACTTATTCTATCGGTCTCTTTTTGCCGAACCGCTAAGTGACGGGGACATAAACACACCAGCATCGGTTGTCAAGCAATGCTAGGAGGACAAACACAGACACACAAACACACACACATATATATATATACATATATACGACGGGCTTCTTTCAGTTTCCGTCTACCAAATCCACTCACAATGCTTTGGTCGGCCCGAGGCTATAGTAGAAGACACTTGCCCAAGGTATATGTAATTATTCTTTTACTTGTTTCAGTCATTTGACTACGGTCATGCTGGAGCACCGCTTTTTGTCAAGCAAATCGACCCCAGGACTTATTCTTTGTAAGCCTAGTACTTATTCTGTCGGCCTCTTTTGCTGAACCGCTGAGTTACGGGAACGTAAACACACCAGCATCGGGTGTCAAGCGATGTTGGGGGGACAACCACAAATACAAACACACACACATATACATACGACGGGCTTCTTTCAGTTTCCGTCTACCAAATCTACTCACAAGGCTTTGGTTGGCCTGAGGCTATAGTAGAAGACACTTGCCGATGTTGGTGTGCTTACGTCCCCATAACTTAGCGGTTCGGCAAAAGAGACCGATAGCATAAGTACTAGGCTTACAAAGAATAAGTCCTGGGATCGATTCGTTCGACCAAAGGTCGTACTCCAGCGTGGCCACAGTCAAATGACTGAAACAAAACAAAAATAAAAGAATATATATATATATATATATATATATATATATATATATATATATATATATATATATATATATATGTAATTTACTCTTCGCGAAATCAACATTACGGTGCAACCGTCTTGAAACTAGGTTTTTCTACACTTGAAGAATTCTGGCATTGGTCTGGAAACCGACAGCTTTATTACCCAGAATTCAGGTTGAGTGCTTCTCTGGAAATACCCACCTTTATATACTACCCGGACCTAAGATTAGGGTGCGGTGAATAAATTGTCGTTTAAATTATGCAAAAATGAAAATAACATTGACGTCTTATTTTAAAAGATAGATTTACCAAAATTACATAAAAATATCTTGAAATACTAAAGAGAAAATTTATTCAAGAAAATCGCCATTGGCTTCAACCACGGCCCCTAGATGACTTCGGAATCTTCTGCAACTGTTCTGGACAGTCTCCTTGTTTAAGTTGGTGAATGCTGCCATACTTCTTGACTTCAGTTCATATTTTTGGTGTTACAAGGAATTTTGTTGGTCTCTCGCTCAACTGAACTATGCGGTTGGTAAGCAAGCTACTAACCACACAGCCACGCCTGGGGGTTGCAGTCTGGGAAGTTAGATGGTCAGATGTTAAGGGATGGTGTGGTCATCATCATCATCATCATCATCATCACCCCCACAATCACCAACATTATCATCATTACCCCACCCCTCCCCATCATCATCATCATCATCATCATCATCTCCACCACCATCATCATCATCATTATCCTCACCCCTCCACCATCACCGTCATTATCATCATTACCCCCTCCCCATCATCATCATCATCATCATCATCATCACCCCCCCACCATCACAGTCATTATCATCATTACCCCCTACCATCATCATCATCATCATCATCACCATCATCATCATTATCATCGAATTCTTTCTCGGATCCACACACCTGTTCATTAACAGCAGTATTGGGTTGGGTGCACGTCAGATGCCTGCAGTTCTAAAAATAGATCTCCTCCATTGTGCAACCGTTGCACTCGCTATGTTGCACTTTTATTCATATATATAAACACATAAATTTGCAATACTTATACCAATGCTAGTAGCAGAAGTGTTAATTCAAATGTGCACGTCTTTTTATCAGTTTATATACATGCGCACAACCGCACATTACACGCGTGTAGATAAATACACTTGTGTATACGCATACAGGTGTATGTATATACCGTTTATACATAATGCGTTATATTCTACGTTGATAATATGTATGTATAAACGTATATACGTATGTATGTGTGTATGCATGTATGTGTATGTATGTGTGTATGTATGTATACTCACAACCACAGATATATGTATATCATACATACATAATATATTATGT
>NC_142952.1:4041586-4059086 GCF_046866305.1 Octopus bimaculoides
TTTAGTAAATAAGAAACTATATAAGCATCTTTTATCTGTTTCTTGTTTCAGTCATTGGACGGCGGCCATGCTGTTGCAACTTCTTGAAGGGTTTTAGCCGAACGAATCGACCCCACTACTGATCTTTTTAAAGCCTGGTACTTTTTCTATCGGTCTCTTTTGCCGAACCGCTGTGTTACAGGAATGTAAACAAACCAAATATAGAGGAAGCAAAACCTCTGATGTCGTCCTTTAATTTTCCCTCTTTTCTTCTTCATCTTCAAGAAGGATTCTGTCTGAAACGTTGGATACTTCATTCTCTATGAAAAATTCACTGTACTGTTTCTGCTTTCATGCTTATATATTTGTATATATGAATATGCATGTATGTATATGTATATATATATATATATATATATATATATATGAGTGTGTGTGTGTATATATATAGGCAAACATATATACATATAAATATATACATATATATACATTACATATACATATATATATATACATTACATATATGTATATATATATATATATATATATATATATATATATATATATATATATATATATATATATATATATATATATATATATATTGCATGTCTGTGGGTGTATGTGTGTGTGTGCACGCGCGTGTAGTATACTGATATGCATGCGTGAAACACGAGTAGAAAAACAAAGTCTCAGTTTCCATCCCCTGCAGCATATCTTGGGCTCACATCTCTCATTTGTCTCACATAAATTAACCTATATGTATAGAAACCCCCACCCACCCACCCACACACGCACACACACA
Source organism: Octopus bimaculoides (assembly GCF_046866305.1). NCBI lineage: Eukaryota > Metazoa > Mollusca > Cephalopoda > Octopoda > Octopodidae > Octopus > Octopus bimaculoides. Next base: position 4,042,371 of record NC_142952.1, read on the forward strand.
CACACACACGCACACACACACACACACACACACACACACACACACACACACACACACGCGTGCATACACACATGGTAGAAGTTAACTTGTGGCGAATAAGACCATTTTCTAAACACAGTATATTCATACAAATATCACAAGTCCTAGAAGTTCCTGTGCGCGAATTTATTTGGAGTGGATGATGTGTTGCGCAACACCGAACCCGACTTTCTGGTGCCACCAGTTCGAAACCCAGTGGCACAACAGACGCTGGGACAACTAGAAATTGATTGCACTTCAGATTTTCTTTAATATGAGTTTTTCCCTCTCCAAAAAGGAAGTTTCGACGAGAGCTAGAGCTTCTCGGCTCCCAGTTGTTCAGATGCTAATTAAACCAATGGTGGGACCCTAACAGGTGCTGGTACTCAGAGTTAGAATTGGCCTAGGAACGCTAGTGGCTAAGAAGTGGATCCACACCCCTCAAACCCTGGAACTCACGTACTACGTGATACAGTTTAAAGTCATACTCATGGCAAGTATATATATATATATATATATATATATATATATATATATATATATATATATATATATATATATATATATATATATATATATATATATATAGTGAGAATTTACAAAAGAGCCAAAGACGAAGACGGGTGTGTAAACAACAAACAGGTGTATTAGTTTAACGCTCGGGAAGTGAGAAAGTCTTTTACGTTTCGAGCCTACGCTCTTCGACAGAAAGGAACACTAAACCATTTTTATTTTCTCTCTCTGCTTGTTCTGTGTTCCTTTCTGTTGAAGAGCGTAGGCTCGAAACGTAAAAGACTTTCTCACTTCCCGAGTGTTAATCTAATACATCTGTTTTTTGTTTACACTCTCGTCTTCGTCTTTTGTTTTGTTTTTTTCTTTGTAAATTCCAACTATATATATATATATATATATATATATATATATATATATATATATATATATATATATACATAGAGAGGGAGAGAGACGCTACATTATAGTATATACGATAACACATGCCAACACACACGATAACATACGCACGTATAAACAATGCTCACACAATCATCTACACATACACATATACACGCACTCACACATACACACATACACCACAAGCACCACACACTCACAGAGACACACTCAGACACACACGTACCTGCACGCTTAGATGTGAAGCCACACAGAGAGACACACACACAGATGAGCTTCCATCGATTAGTAAGCTGTCTCCTCTATCCACCGCGCCACTGCGTCATCGCTTCCCTCCACTATTACACTCGACTTGAGACTAGAAACCAATAAAACCAGCTGATACTTAACTCACACATCTCACCTCTGCTTCTCATATTTTGGCAAAGGTTGAATATATTACGCTGACATGTATGTAGGTATGTATGTGTGTGTATCTGTGTGTGTGAATATGTGCGAGTATGTGTATGGGTGTCTGTATACGTGTAGGTATATTTATGCGTGTGCATGTGTATATATATATATATATATATATATATATATATATATATATATATATATATATGTTATATATATCTGTGTGTATGTGTGTAAGTGTACGAATAAACGAGTGTATGACTGTCTATGTATATGTGTGTGTATATCCTTGTGTGTGTGTGTGTATTTGAGTATATCCTTGTGTGTGAGTGCATGTATGTGTCTATATTCATGTATATATATATATATATATATATATCAGTTATATATATATATATATATATATGTATATATATGCATGTATATATATACATATTCCTATAAGTATATATATGAGTGTGTGTGTATGGGTGCTTGTGTATGTGTGGATAGGTGAGAGTGTACGCAAGCGCCGTCTACACACGCTTACTGACAATACACTCATACACAAGGACGTGCACTCTCTTAAATAACAATATCAATATTTATGGATGTTTATCTATGCCCGTTCTTTTACATTCTTTCATTCTTGTACTGGTTGCGGTCATTGAACCATGGTCAGGATGGGACGCTACGTCCACTCTATGTGCGCGTAAATATGCGTGTGCGTGACTGTGGATATATATATATATATATATATATATATATATATATATATATATATATATATATATATAGTTCAAAAAAACAATAACAAAGAAACAAAAAAACAACAAAGTGAGGACGTGATATGGATAGTATTATTGGACGCTCAGGAAAGGAAAGAGAGAGTGTATGACGTTTCGGGCGTATAAACAATATATGAGTATATGCATATATATGTACATGTATGTATATACGTTCATCTACATGTACATATAGATACATAACTGGGTACATGACGTGGCAAAAGAACAAGGACAAAATGGTAAACAAGGTGCAACAAACAAGCAGGCCACATAGAAACATCCCCTTCATCAGCTGCCACCATTAAAACTCCGGCGTTTCGAAGAATTAAGGCAGTACGCATCGTTAAAATGGTGTGTGTGTATGTGTGTGTGTGTGTGTGTTTTTGTGTGTGTAGACGTGCAATGGCCCAGTGGTTAGGGCGGCAGATTCGCGGTCGGAGGATCGTGGTTTCGATTCCCAGACCGGGCGTTGTGTGTGTTTATTGAGCGAAAACACCTAAAGCTCCACGAGGCTCCGACAGAGGAGTGGTGGCGACCCCTGTTGTACTTTCTCTCACTCTTTCTTCCTGTTTCTTGTGTAAAGCTGCGATGGACTGGCGTCCCGTCCAGCTGCGGAGGGGGGGGGGGAGAATACATACGCCATAGAAACCGGGAATCCGGGCCCATGAGCCTGGCTAGGCTTTCAAAGGACGCATAAATAAAATATATATATATATATATGTATGTATGTATATATGCTCAAAATGGGGAGTAGATAGACACCCGACAACTGATGAAGGGTCATTTCTCAAGGTTTACTTGTCCTGTATACGAATATTTCCCTTTGTTATTTGCTTTTGTAATTGGGATCAATCAGTTGTTTCTTTCCTGTTACATGTATTTTCCTCTAGATATATATTCATATATACCTACGTGTGTGTGTATGTGAGTGTGTGTTTCTGTTTGTATCCGTGTTTGTCCCCCCACCCATCGCTTGACAACTGGTGTTGGCATGTTTACATTCTCGCAACCTAGCGTTTCGGCAAAAGAGACCGATCGAATAAGTATCAGGATAGCAAAAGAAAATTAAGCCCTGGGATCGATTAGTTCGACTAAAATTCTTCAAGGCTGGCTGGAGTCTGATGAATGAAAGAAACAAAAGATAAAAATACGTAATATCCTACAATAAACCTCCATCTTACTTTTGTGAGTCATCTGTAGCGCTGAACTCCATTGCCTGGTCTCCTTTGGGAATCTTGACTTTTATCTTAAGAGTCTTCAAGCTAAATTTTGACAGTTTACCAACAGATAAAGCTGGGTGTCATTTTAGTACATTTTCTTAGTAGAAACAAGTTAAAAGTGGTTATAAAATAAATAGGCGGTGGCAAGTTTACTCAATGAGCAAACACTACTTTTGCTTTGCTACCCGTTGTGTTTCTGCGGTTTGCTGAACAAATCTAAAACCTGGCTGCGTAGATTTTAATTTAAACCTACTCACAAAATTGCAAGACACGTGAAAACAGTGAAGCACTCTCTCTCCTCTCTTTCTGTCCCTCCCTCTCCCTCTCTTTTTGTCTTTCTCTCTCTCTCTCTCCTTCTGTCTCTCTCGGCCCTTCACTCATAAACGTACAAACCGAAACGCAATAGCATAACACAAATAATTAGAAAATGGAGAAAACCACAAATTAACCAACACATTGATTGGACCAGGTTTATAGCTTATTTTTTAATGCAAAGCATGACATAAGATATCTTACTGATCGGTTGCCAAAATGCAGTCTATACATAAATGCCAGAATAAAATTCTTCATCTTTATGGGGCATTCGAATTAAGGCAACGGATCTTCATCAGAGTGAAAAACAAGAGCTTACAATATAAACAAAAGGAAGAAGGAAGAGGTAAGAAAACATGGCTGAGACAAATAGTCTAGAAGCCCAATATGTTAAGAGCAAATAATTTACCATCAAGGGGCTACGGGGTCGGTAAGTAAAAGAGCATGACATAGCAGAATAGACGTACGCACATACACACATAGACACACAGACATACAGAGACATACATGGACCCCCCCCCCCCCCCGAACATCACATACGCATACTCAAACACCCAAACACAGACATACACATACAGACACATGCACACACACATATACGCAGACACAGACACATTCACATACAAACAGATAACACACATATATAGATACACACACACACACATACGCACACACATAAATGTACACATACACAAAAGTATAGAATAAACAATTTCTTACCAAATTTCTCTTCTTCAAACTCAAAACTGTCTTGATCGGTCTTCTAACCAAAAGGAAGGGAAAAACGGAATAATTCTAATCCAGATTAAAACGTAGTCTTCTACTTGGAGAAAACAGTGAATGATTTGCCGTGGTTATCACGAACATCAGATCTGAATTTTAGATCATTACAAGAACAAAGAGATACAGTTTTCTGGAAGGATGGAACTTACGAAGATGACTGTCAAAAACAATACATCGCTGGAATAATGTTCATTAGTAAATGATCAGAAGACACACACACACACAGATCTCTACCCTGACATACTAACAGGTCTTGTCAATGAGAGGTTTATCAAAGATAATAACTGAAATCGTGGTTGCTTAGTACTTTGCACCAATTGATAACACTTCAATTGATAATCAGACATATATATATGTAAACTTACACATTTCCTCATATATTGAAAACAATTTTTGAACCTTATTGGAATCTCATAAGTGGGGTCTACATAGATTTTTACCAATTCCAAAGAAATGAAGTGCTGTTCCGTTTATATATACACATCGAATCTACTATTTTATTCACGTAAATTCACGAGAATCTCTGTGAACTAAACCGTTGTGTTTTCCCAAATGGAGGCAAATACCTTTCTCCATGTGATCGGCTTGAAAAATTGTTAAAACATTAAGATATTTTCCTACTGAACCCGGAGCCTTGTGTACATACACACACACACACACACACACACACACACACACACACACACACACACATATATATATTAAAAATGGGGAAGGGGCCAGTTTATGAGATTGCCTTAAGTTTCCCGTCCATAAAGTGTTTAGCTTTATGGCGTATTGTCAGATCTCAAAAACCTGTTGGTCCATGACCTCTTAAAAGATATTAAAAGATATTTTTAAGAGGTCATGGGCCAACAGATTTTGGGGGTCTGACGATACGCCACGAAACTAAACCCTTTATGGACGGGAAATCTAAAGTAACCCCATAAACTGGCCCTCCATATTTTTAAAATATACAGCTCTACATCTTAGAGTGTGCTTCTTTCGGATTCATGTTTTCTACAAAATACACACACACACACACACGCACACATATATAATAATATAAAGCACTGTATACAATAATTTCATTATTATAAATTTTGATATATATTCTTGTATATATTATTCGATCACATGATTTTATTTTTCCTTATATCTCTTTCTATTGGATAAAGATATACTGAATGTATATGTGTATAAGTATGTGTGTGTATGTATATATATATATATATATATATATATATATATATATATATATATATATATATATATATATATATATATATATATATATATATGTGTGTGTGTGTGTGTGGTGGTGGTGGTGGGGCTTTGTGAGTCCATGTGTGCGTGCGTATGAGCTTAACCGTGTGCATACATCGGTAGCTGTGTATGAACGAGTGATTGTCGTGTCCAAAGTCAACAAATTTCAAGCGAGCGAGATTGTACAGAGATATCCAATTACCTTATCAGTGTGTCAGGCAAAAGTACTTCTAAACTCCCATTGTGACATGAGACCTGGTGCCAGCCGTAGATCCGATCTCATTATACCAGTGTTATACATACACAGGTTCACACACACACACACACACACACACACACACACACACACACACACATCTCTCTCTCTCTCTCTCTCTCTCTCTCTCTCTCTCTCTCTCTCTCTCTCTAACTCTTCGAAACGCTTAGTTTTAGAATGGTAGCAGCTGATGAAAGAAATGTTCTCTATGTGGCCTGTGTGTTTTCTGTACTCTGTTTATCATTTTGTCCACGTTTTTTTGCAACGTCAACCAATGAATGCATCAATTAGTTAATTAATTTAATTTAATAATTAGCAGCCTGAAATTCTAAGGAATGTTCAACAACTAATTGTAGCGTGTTTATCACAAAGAAAATAATGTTAAAATTATTGCAATTAAAAAGACGGTGACCTGGCAGAGTCGTTACCACTCCGGGCGAACTGCATCGTGGTATTTCGTCTACCGCTACGTTCTGAGTTCAAATTCCACCGAGGTAGACTTTGCTTTCCATCCTTTTTGGGTCGATTAATCGTTAACACGCCAGGAAAAATGCTTAGCATCATTTTGTCCGTCTTTACGTTCTGAGTTCAAATTCTGCCAAACGTGACTTTGCCTTTCATCCTTTTGAGGTCGATAAATTAAGTACCAGATGAGCACTGGGGGTGATGTAATCAGCTAGTCCCCTCCCCACAAATTCCAGGTCTTGTGCTTTTCACAGAAGGGATTATTATTATTACTATTAAGGAAGTCAGTTAGCATAATCGTTACCGCGCCAGGCGAAATGCCCAGCGACATTTCGTCCGTCTTTACGGTCTGAGTTCAAACCCTGCTGAGAGGGATTTTGCCTTTCATCCTTTCGGAGACGATAAAATCAGTACCAGTTAAACACTAGGGTCAATGGATTCGACTTACCCCATCTTCCAAAATTACTGGTCTCGTGCCAGAATTTAAAACCAATATTATTATCATAACTATTAATATACCTGACTGGAACAAGCTGAAGATAAAAAGATGGAACCTAAACATTCACGTCTTCAGTTTGACTCGTTTGAAGGAAAAGCTGTATCACACACACACACACACACACACACACACACACACACATCAGAGTAGTAAGGACCCTTTCAATGCAGGCTGTCACTTCAATCGCACTTCATGCAAGCATCTAGCTAACCGAGCGCTCACAAAAACAGCGCCTACAAATACACGTCATTAATCAACCAATTAATGCATCAATTAGTTAATTAATTAATAATTAGTAGCCTGAAAGTCTAAGGAATGTTTAACAACGAATTGTAGCATGTTTATTACAGAGTAAATTGTATTATTGCTGTTATTACCATTTAGGTGGAGGCGGCGAGCTGGTAGAATCGTTAGCGCGCCGGACGAAATGCATAGCAGTATTTCGTCCGCCTTTACGTTCTGAATTCAAATTCCGCCGAGGTCGACTTTGCCTTTCATCCTTTCGGCGTCGATAAATTAAGTACCAGTTGCGTACTCGGGTCGATCTAATCGACTGCCACCCTCCTCCCCCAAAATTTCGGGCCCTGTGCCTAGAGTAGAAATAAATGATTATTACCATTAAGCTGGCAGAATCATGGGCACGCCGGACGAAGTGCTTAGCGGTATTTCGTCCGTCTTTACGTTCTGAGTTCAAATTCCGCCGCGGTTGACATTACCTTTCATCATGCGCACACACACACACACACTCATACACAAACATATATGATTATTAGCACTTCTCTTCCTCCACCAAGATTTTGAATATATATATATATATATATACACACATTTATATATCGACCAAAGCTTTGTGAGTGGATTTGGAACACACACACACACACACACACACACACACACACACACACACACACACACACACACACACACATATATATATCGGTGCAAGATGTGCACTCAGCGATGTTCTTAGTACGCGATAGGTGAACCGCGATGTTCTTAGTACGCGATAGGTGAACCTCGATGTACTGAGTGCGCGATAGGTGAACCGCGATAGGTGAACCACGATGTACTGAGTGCGCGATAGGTGAACCGCAATATGGCGATGGATTAATGTATATTTATTTCAATTGGCTGTCGAACGTGCATATAATTAATATTTTATTTTATTCTCCCTGCAATTATATGCAGTTTATAAACACCTTAATGAATCCTATGCAGAAAATCTGTTGCCTATACATCATTGATTCATTTATCTTATCGGTTTATTGTCTCTCCGAAGCATAATCAATTATTCATGCGTCTTCTGTGCAACCAGACATTAAACGACGAAGGCATGCAACCTGCATATGTGAAATATCAGTTGTATTCTAACCATGCTGACCAGAAGGACAGATCCTTATCATATTCCTTGGAACTTCAGGACCCATTCGGATAAAAAAACCACCCCAACCAAACAAAACATTGATCTCGGTTTATCAGCGGTTATTGAACGAGATAACGTCATGGTTATATCATAACAACGATATTATGTTATTTCGTCGCAGAGGATGGTGAGTCACATGCTGCAAGAGAGAGACATTGCTTCGACTTGGTTACTGATAATGCCCTCATGATAATAAGGCGTGAAAGGCCGGATACGTTATCTGGACCACCAACGTTAAACATCTGCTCTTTCATATTCTTCCATGCTCTGAATTTTCTGTAGAAAAGGACGAGTCAACTGTTGCAGCCAATCAATGTTTAATGATCTCATATCTCTTCTCATTTACTTGTTCTAACGTTTCTTATTTCTCTATTGCCCACAAAGGGCTAAACACAGAGGGGACAAACAAGGACAGACAAAGGGGTTAAGTCAATTACATCGATCCCAGTGCGTAACTGGTACTTAATTTATCGACCCCGAAAGGATGAAAGGCAAAGTCGACCTCGGTGGAATTTGAACTCAGAACGTAACGGCAGACGAAATACCTATTTCGTTATTGCCCACAAGAGGCTAAACATAGAGGGAACAAACAAGAACAGACGAACAGATTAAGTCGATTACATCGACCCCAGTGCGTAACTGGTACTTAATTTATCGACCCCGAAAGGATGAAAGGCAAAGTCGACCTCGGTGGAATTTGAACTCAGAACTAAAAAACAGACGAAATACCGCTAAGCATTTCGCTCGGCGTGCTAACGTTTCTGCCAGCTCGCCCCCTTACTGCTTTTATAATAATGTTGGAGCTTTTTGTATCATCTATATCGTACTGAATGTAGGATGCTTGTCAAAAGGCAACTGTACTGTGTGTTGTTCGCTTTGTCGGAATGTTTGTTAGAAATTATAAAATATATTTTTGCAACAAAACACTCCACCTTCCGCTATCTTTATTGCTATAAATCATGAAGCATGATATCTCTTTCCTTAGCAACATATCCAGCAAACTTAATAATCTTAATTCGTTATTGCCAGGAAAGTAAAGAAAAATAAAAAGAATTAAAAAAACAAAACAAAAACAAAAACAAACAAACAAAACAAAGACCGCTTGTTGACTGCAAAACGTCTATCGCTGCTTTCATTTCTAAATTGGTACAGATAATCTAAGATGGATATTTCCAGACATTAGTTTTACCAATTCCAACACGATAGGATTGCTTGAAATATAAGCTGGTTGTCGTGGGATATAATTACCTATCGTGACTATTGACAATCATTGTCTGACATCATGGTACAGTGATTCCGCGATATTATTACCGTTGCAGTCACTGTTCCACTTTGGCAAAGCGACCCGTTATGAAGGCTGTCCTTTAGCGAGACGATGAACAGGAGGAATTAATAAAATTAGCGAATGAATAATGAGACAACACGATGAGATATCGACTTCATGAGAAACAACAAATGTGATCAGTGGCGTTTTTTAAAAATTTATTTATGCGCCCTTTAGAAGCATAGCCACGCCCATGGGCCTGGTTTCCTGGTTTCTATGGTGTATGTGTCCCCCCCCCCCCCGGCTGGACGGGACGCCAATCCATCGCAGCTTTACTCAAGAAACAGGAAGAAAAAGTGAGAGAAAGTTGGGGCGAAGGAGTACAACAGGGGTCGCCACCACCCCCTGCCGGTGCCTCGGGGAGCTTTAGGTGTTTTCGATCTGTTCGACAGAAAAGCTTGAGGGCGATGCACCAGCAGCCCAATGACTTAAGTAAACGATAAAAGACAAAGATTTAATGTTACTACTTGATAGTTCTTTTATTAAAGAACCTCGTGATGCAAAAAGCTATTAATTTTTATAGTATTGCATTTTAAGAATTAACAATTTTTTAATATCTTTCTGAATATTTTGTTTAAAGATAGACGATGAAAAAAAAAAAATTCCGTATGAAAATGTGAAGGATGAGATCAAAAAGGTTGAGATATACTTAGTCACTCATTTCCTGAGAAAAATTGACTTATTGCTATTTATAGTATACACAATCTGACGCAGGGTTGACTTGGCTTGTCTAATTTGCATAATAGTGCAAGCGCTAGCTAAGTGAATTAATTAAAAGCAACACGACGCAAAGAAGAATATATATATTTTAAACCTTTGTTGTGAAAAGTAGACAGACTGTCAATATTCAGAGCCAGGCTGCAAAGCTACAATTACTTTTACTAAAAACGCATACTCGTAAGTTTACCTTGCATTACTATCGTAATGCATTGTAGCAGCTTCATTAATGAGCACATACACACGCATACACCCACCACACACACACACACTCACACACACAAACATATGCATTACGTACATAGACAACTGCACGTACACATACCAACACATACACAACTGTAGGAAAACATACAGCAATACATAAATACATACACACATGCTACAAATACACACACACACATTCACACACACCCACTTCTTACACACATATCATAGCAGATCCCTACGCACACATATAAAAACACGCACACAGACAGACACATGAACGCCCCCCCCCCACACACACAGACAGACACACACATATACATACACACACGTACACACACATCGTCTGGGCTGTCGTTACTGTGTATTAAGTCCCTCCCTCCCTCCCCTTCCCGCCACGCCACACTCTGATGACGTCACAATGTGTAAACTAATGCACGTGCGCGGTGCAGCCAAGTCAGCATTTGTGATGTGTTAACATGCAGCAGGTGGTTGTGGTGGTGGTGGTGAGAGGCGGTGACCCCGATAATGGTGGTGGAGTTGGTGGTAGTAGTAGTAGTGGTGGTGGTAGTGATGGTGGTGGTAGTAGTGGTGGTGGTGGTAATAGTAGTGGTAGTAGTGATGTTGGGCTGGTGGTGGTGGTAGTAGAAATAATAGTAGTAGTAGTAGTATTGGTGGAGGTGGTGGTGGTAGTAATGGTGATAGTGGGGGCTAGTGGTGGTGGTGGTGGTGGTGATGGTGGGGGAGGCAGGTGATGGTGGTGGTAGTAGTAGTAGTAGTAGTAGTAGTAGTAGTAGTAGTAGCGGTGGTGGTGGCGTAGTGCGTGCGTGTGTGTGAGACGAATGGGAGTTGTCTACGTGGAAGGTGACAGCCATAACATCGTGGCACCGCCATTATATTACGCACACACACATACACACACACACATTCATACTTATACACGCACGCACACACCCACAAATTTGCAGGCGAACATACAAAGAGTATTGTAAAGATGTGAAACTTTAATTTCGTATGTGAAGACGCTTAGCTTAGTGCTTAGAGTATTCGGCTTACAATCGTAATGCCGAGAATTCGAATCCCAGCGGCTCCTTGTCTCCTCAAGCAAGCCATTTTATTTCTCGTTGCTCCAGTCCACTCTGCTGGCAAAAAACGAGTTGTACCAGTAATTTAAAGGTGGTAGCTACGTAACACTGGATATCCCTGACAACTACGTTAAGGGGTTCTCGTGTCTGTAGAGTACTCAGCCATTTGCACATGTTTATTTCACGCCAACCAGGCCTTTCGTGATGCCCTAAAAGCCAGGCAATTTTCAGCATCCATCGTATACATACAGAGTGCGATGGGTAAATTGTCGCCATTTAAAATTTTAATTTTGCGCATGCGCATTGTCTGTTTTTGATTTTTTTTTTCGACTACACGGGGGTCAATCTGAGGACACGTGATCAAAATCAAACATCCAGTCAATATCATGGGGCTTGGAGTGATCACTAGCGACGGCGACGTTATGCTCCCCTTCATCTTTCCACACGGCCTCGCACTCAACACGGAGGGGGCCTACATCAAGTAGGCCTCCGTGTTGAGGTAGTGCTGCCCTGGGGTCAAGAGGGTGGCTGCTGGAACACCCTATATCTGTCAACAGGATTCTGCACCATTCCACACAAACAGGAGAACCCAGTGCCTGGATGCGGTTTAAGAGTCAAGTTTTGACTGCATGGTGGTATCTTTTAGATACCCTTAATTATAATTATATATATATATATATATATATATATATATATATATATATATATATATATATATATATATATATATATATATATATATAGTTTACAGTTACAATATCTGACAGACTTTGGCCTCCAGGCTTCGCACCAGCAGTCCATGAGGAAGATGTTAGTTTTCTTATTCTTTTCCGGTTTCTCGTTCCACTTTTTGCTTCAACCTTCTTCGCGCTTTCTTTTTCAGCTCGTTGTTTTTCATCTCGTTTGTTTCTCTCATGTTTTTTTTCTTCTCGTAGTCCAGCGTCCTGGTTTGTAAATCTATTTAACCTATGAACTGAGCTTGAAAGATTGCTTGGAGACACACGTCAGAAAGTGGGTTTCTTTCAAATTCGGTCTACCAAGTCCGCTCACAATAATCTGGTCGGCTCGAGTCTATAGAAGAAAAAAAAAAAGATTGCCGAAGGTGTACACGCTGTGGGACTGAAACCGGAACCTTTGTGGATGGAAATCAATCTTCTTACCACATAGCCAGACCTGTTTAGAATGCGGTATTTTAAAGTTCCTATTCAGAGGTTATATTCTTGTGGTTGAAAGGTAAACAGAAATTACTGAAAAAAAAAGTTGAGCAAATTTACTTTCAAAAAAATTGCCATTCAGTAAATGGAGCGAAAACTGGTTAGAAATTTTTGCTGTATTTGGGAGCACATCGTGTTAGAAACAGCGTTTAAATCCCGCTCAAATATGAATTAGGTTAGCAAAGATTCTGAGCAAATGGCATTCTCTGACGACTAGAATATAAAATAGAAAATGTGACATTGAAGAAAATGGTCTCTGAAACATTATACTTCAATGGAACAGGATAGTCACGGTAGTACTGTCATCATTTATAGGTTTGCCGGGTTGAGAGCGATTTGGAGGTGAACGCCTACTATTGAAACGACAATAACAACAACTACCACAACAACACCAACAACAACAACAACAGTAGCAGTAATTACTACGACGATGACGCTGACAAGAAGAACAACAACAACAAGATCTCAGGCAGAAAAGAAAATAAAGGAAGAATGTGTTTCGGTTTAGGTACCGGATTTTGGGTTTGCTGGGTGGGGATGGGTGGGGCAATTGTCTTACGACGTCAAACGGTAGATTTTAGGGGCTAGTGGAGGATCAGGAAGTTACACTCCTTTTTTTTTTTGCGGGGGCATGCTTAATTCATTTCGATTGCATGTCAGCCCTTTCGAGATAACCCAAAAAATAACTGTCTCCTTTTCAGCCCACACACACACGTGCACAAACTCACAGATGTATATGCGTGTGCTGTCTGTCTGTCTGTCTCTCTCTGTATATATATATATATATATATATATATATATATATATATATATATATATATATATATATATATATATACATACATATATATATATATAGTGCGTGTGTTAATTTGGCAAAAAGAAAATGACCATCCCGAAATACAACAATATCTGTTTCAACACACGATTTCTCATCAGGAATTGATAAACGTATATATATATATATATATATATATATATATATATATATATATATATATATATATATATATATATATATACACGACAGGTTTCTTTGAGTTTTCATCTTCCAAATCCACTCACATGGCTTTGGTTGGCCCGAAGCTAGAATAGAAAATATTAGCCGAAGGTCTGATCCCAGAACTATGTGACTGGAAAGCAAGCCACACAGCCCAGTCTGCACTTGTTAAATCTTGTTTAATTTATTCGAATCACTTAAATATTTCAAAATTTTCATGAGATTATTTTCGAAAACGGTAGTTCTTGTATAGTCTTGCATTCTGACGGCGAAAATTGCATTCATTTTTTCCCCACCCCTATAGATTAATAATAAAGAAGTTGCGAGCATCTAAAGTTATGTAATTTTAGCTAATCGAAAGCGTTCATTGCCAGCATATCCTAAGTCGAAATTGTCAGTTGACATGAAAATTAGCAAAAACAAAAAAGATAAGACTACGAAACAAAACCTTTACGTGATCTCTCGACCTGCTAGAAATAGCAACTAAATCTTGCACAAACTACTCCATAATATCTAAATGCCGGAAAGGACGACTAATTATATAGTCTCATGGGGGTTATTAGGTTTTCATTCTTAATTAGAATACTTATGCATCGTGACATTATGTTGAGCACATCTTTGTAATTAATACCGACTGTGTGTTTTGATAAACGATTACGTCCGTAATGACTCATTCTAATTTGAATGTTATTAATATCACTGAAAAAGTGGAAGCATTTGGGCTTACCTCAAGCGAGCGAATAAACGGTGTTGTGGCACTGTGTATCACCCAGTTTGTCTTTCTGATGCTATAGTATAGTGCACGAAAGATTTGGCCGCCATTTATAGCACTCTGTAGAGACGAAATCGCATGAAAGTTTCAGCTTCGTTGAGTACGCTGTTTTCATGGGAACAAACAGTCATGACTTCCAGTGTGTCCGGCAATGGAAGCTTTTGATTGGGTAAACTAGGAAAACACGAATGTGACCTTCGTTATCAGCATGCTTAAGTACATCTGCGTAAAAAACTTGAAAGCAATCAGGTGATAATACTTCAAATGTCTGGAGTCGCCGAGAGAGCACCGGACGCCCAAGATGCAGCACTCTTCTGGTGTGGCCATGTGGTAAGAAGCTTGCTTCCTAACATATGGTTGCCGGTTCAGTCCCACTGAGTGGCACCTCAAGCAAATATATTCTACTATAACTTGGGGCCGACCAAACATCGTCAGTGGATTTGGTTGACGGAAACTGAAAGAAGCCCGTCGTGTTTATATATATATGTGTGTGTGTCTGTGTGTTTTGTATCTGTGTTTATTGTGTTTATCCCGCACCACTGCTTGATAACCGCTGTTGGTGTGTTTGTATCCTCGTAACTTAGCGGTTCTGCAAAAGAAACCTATAGAATAATGCTGTTGTTAACACACATGAATGAAAACATATATTAACAGGGACCATAATCGTCCGAAGAGTGCCGATCGAAAATTCTTAATACTGACGCGTCAGTTTCGGTCATTTCCGTCGCCTCATCAGTGAAGCGAGCTCGACTTCGGTTCTTTGAGGACTCGCTTCGTGAGTATCTATGTCTGTTTATTATCCAAATAATTGGATGAGTTTAGCGATTCGCTAATGAGTATATATATATAATTAATATAAACGGAAGTTTGCAATGTGTCACAAAAAAAAAAAAAAAAAGGATAATTGCAAATGTCATTAAATGCAACTAGGATGTTTAGAAAACTCATACAATGCTAGAAATGAGAGCTAAAACGCTACGAAGTCGAGCTGTCTTAACTGATGACGCGACAGAAACTGCCGAAACTGATGCGTCAGTCTTAAGAATTCTCGATCGGTACTTTTCGGACGATTATGGTCCCTGTTCATTCATGTGTGTTAGCTACAGCATTAGAGCGTTTTAGCTCTTATTTCTAGCAATGTAGGTGTTTTCTAACACCCTAGTCGCATTTAGTGATATTTGTAATTCTCCTTTTTGGTGAAACATCGCAAACTGCTGTTCATATTAATTATATACTTAAACACGGACACACACATACACACCCATATATATATATATATATATATATATATATATATATATATATATATATATATATATATATTTATCTTCATACACACACACACATATGTATATATTTACAACTGCAACATCATCACAGATATGTCCTAATGAACCAGAATGTGACCTGCACTTTAAATAGTGTGTGTGTGTGTGAGAGAGAGAGAATGAGTATGTGATTGTGTTTCTGTAGAATTTATTTATTTTTTCGAGAAATGATGATTCATTGGACAAAACGTTGTAACTATAATTGTGACAACACCCTGTCCATGTGATCCAATTCATTCACGAAGGTACTTGTGTACACCAACGATAACAACTGCAGATAGTACAGAAAGTTGTTATATAGGGTTCATGGAAAATACACTTGAAACCAGATGTTAATACCGCACCCATTACATCAGAACTACTCCGCTTTGCTATCGCAATAAGTCTGGAAAATAAAATTCGTGAGATTAATCAATAACCTTATAAGCTAAAACATCGTAGCAGCTGCATAAGTATTTTCAAACGGATGAAAGACATGCAACAGTGTTTGACCCGTTTGAAAATAGCACATGGCTCCTGTCGCTTCATATGCTTTGCCAGAGCCTGAAGAGACAAGATTTTTTTTGCTTCCTTTTGCATTCAGCTGGTTTATTTTTAGTTTGCTCTGTTTGTTTTCTGCTCTCTAGTGCTTATCTTTGAGATGCAGGTTTTCGTAACCCTTAGCCTGAGCGACTGGTTCATGTGACAACAGGGCATGTCCACACGTTTGTGAGCCTGTGGATCATATGTTAAGGGACCAACTCTCCACCCTAATCACAGGAATATTTTCTACT
>NC_142952.1:4064086-4066586 GCF_046866305.1 Octopus bimaculoides
ATAGTCTTTTATTCTTTTATTTGTTTCAGTCATTTGATTGCGGCCATGCTGGAGCACCACCAGTCGAGCAAATCGACCCCAGGACTTATTCTTTGTAAGCCTAGTACTTATTCTATCGGGCTCTTTTTTCAGAACCGCTAAGTTACGGGCACGTAAACACACCAGCATCGGTTGTTAAGCGATGATGGGGGGGGGGGGACAAACACAAACACACACACATATACACATATACATATATATACGATGGGCTTCTTTGAACTTCTGTTTACCAAATCCACCCACAAGGCTTTGGTTGGGCCGAGGCTGTAGAAGACACCTGATCAAGGTGTCACGCAGTGGGACTGAACCCGGAACCGACGGGCAAGCCACTCCTGCGCCTATATATATATATATATATATATATATATCAATTTTTTTTCTCCGTGTTTTTCTCCTTGTCTCCGTATTCTTTCTGTTGAAGAGCGTAGCTCGAAACGTCAAAGACTTTCCGTATTCCCGAGCGTCATACTAATATATACTTTTGTTATTTACACCACCTGTCCTCGTCTGTTGTTATTATTTGTATATTCTCCCATATATATATATATATATATATATATATATATATATATATATATATATATATATATATATAGGCATAATATAGGCCTATTCTCATGCTTATGTAAGTGCGTGTGCGTGACCGTATACGTGTGTATTTGTGTGTGTAAATGGCTCTGTACGTGTGTGTCTGTATTTGTGTTTGATGGCAGCATGTGCGCGCGCGCGAGTCTGTGTATGCCAGAGTTTGTCTGTGTGTCGACCAGTCAGTCAGCCAGTCAGTCAGTCAGCCATTCATCTCGTCATTCAGTTTAAATATTTACTATTATGTAATTAACACAAACGAGGTCAACGGATACAGTTTGCAGTTCTTATTGGGTAGGCGTGATTAGACCACCACCACCACCACCACCACCACCACCACCACCACCATCACCACCACCACCACCACCACCACCACCACCACCACCACCACCACCACGGCGATCACCACCACCACCACCGCCACCACCACCACCACGGCGATCACCACCACAAAGACCACCGTCACCACCACCACACCATCACCACCACAACCACTATCGCCACCACTATCACCACCACCATCGCCACCAACAGTACTACTACCACTGCCATCACCATCAGGTGCCTGACTGCGGTTGGTTGACCTGCTAGAAATAACAAGCAAATCCTCATTGAACCCACTTTTTACAATTTATGAATAAACAAAACACACACACACACAGAAGTCTTCGGAAATTTCAATTTAACCAAAATCTTGCCGGATACGCTAATACTGTATTTAGGTTTTTGATTATAACTTTGCGGTGCTTCATTTCCGTTTCTTTTAGCATAATTCTAATTTTCTGCATGTATATGTTTCACCTACAGACGAGTGCTTGTGTCCTACTTCTGCGCGACCATAGTCTTCCGAGTCAACCATAAAAACCCGGGTACATTCTACCGTTGAAGCATGGTGGAACATTACGTCCTCTACTTAGCGTATTTCGTGTGGCGGAATTAACACGACTCTCTGTTTAATATCCGTCATGGGACTCGGTTATCTTGCCCCAGCGAGATAAAATTCAATGAGAACGGATTGCTCTAAACTAGAAATAGTAACCAGATTTGATCCAACCGTTCTGGGTTCAATTTCTACGGAGCACGATCTTGCCTTTCATCCTTTCGAAATCGATAAAATAAGTGCCAGTAAAACACTGGGGTCGATGTGATCGACTAGTCCCCCTCCTCGAAAATTTCAGGCCTTGTATAGTAGACAGTATTATTATTATTATTATTATTATTATTATTATTATTATTATTATTATTATTATTATTATTATTATCATTATGAAGGCGGCGAGCTGGCAGAAACGTTAGCTGCGTTTCTCCTGACTTTACACCCTGAGTTCAAATGCTGCCAGGATCAACGTTGTCTTTCATCTTCTTGGGGGTCAATGAAATAAGCACTAGCTGAAAGCTGGGGACCAATGTAATCGACTCACCACACCCGCGAAAATGCTGGCCTTGTTCCAAAATTTGAAACGAATATTTCTTCTAAATTGTATTGCTTTGGCTTTAAACAGAAAACAATAAATCACACACACACACACACACACGCACACACACACACACGTGTACAAAGTCTCGAGTCACACGACAACAAAGTCTGGCATTTAAAAACCAGTTATTATAGAACTCCCACCCAAAGTGTTTATAGAACTAATATAATTTCCTCCCAATCCGCTGAGACCTTTTCAAGGCACCGAGACGCTTTTGTTTCTAGTAACTTGGTTCATCTTTCTGCACAAAGGCAGCAAACAAAACGACTTGTTTTAGTTTTAGATTTGGTAAATCTGAGTCTTGTGTGTGTGTGAGTGCGTGTGTGAGTGTGTGTGTGTGTGTGTGTGTGTGTGTGTGTGTGTGTGTGTGTGTGACGTGCGATGTTTCTTTATTTATG
>NC_142952.1:4106586-4109086 GCF_046866305.1 Octopus bimaculoides
TACACGCACACACACATAGATATACCAATGCTTTCATTTCTTTCAGTCATTTGACTGCGGCCATGCTGGAGCACCGCCTTTAGTCGAACAAATCGACTAGTGGCCGCTATCCAATGAATACAGCAAGCAAAAGATGAAACATACAAATACTTTATGTAAATATAGCCACTGTACAACCCACCCCAACCACCACCGCCGCCACCACCAAGCATTCTTTCATTCTTTTACTTGTTTCAGTAATTTGACTGCGGCTATGCTGGAGCACCGCCCTTCCTGATAACTATTAGTGTCTTGTGTTTGCTTTTAGTTTTCGTATATGTTTTGTCCGACCTTGTAAAAATACACAACCTTTTCTATTTTATCAGTGCGGTTGCGCTAACATTTTCGTTGTGTATCATTTAACTGTTCAGCTGCCATATTTAACCATTTGACCGTGCAAACATCCACACCATACAACGTTTTTATCATTTAACTTCCGCTAACTCCCACCTTCTGTCTTCTCCTTCTTCTATCCGCTTCCACCGTCATCGCTGTAAAACCCGCCATCACCAGCACCAATACCAGTACAAGCACAGCCACAGCCACCACCAATACTAATACCACAGCTACAATGGTAATACAACACAACCACCGATACCAACAGCGTCACCAACAAGCCAGTAGGACAACAAACAACAGGAACAACCAGCACCACCAGCACCAACACCACTACCACCACCACCGCCACCACCATTATCATCAGCGCCACCGCCGCCGCCATAACCAGTATCATCATCATCACCAACAAGCCAGGATGACTACAGCCAACAGGAACAACTACCACCACCACCACCACCATTATCATCAGCGTCACCGCCGCCGCCATAACCAGTATCATCATCATCACCAACAAGCCAGGATGACTACAGCCAACAGGAACAACTATCACCACCACCAACACCACCACCACCACCACGCCGCCGCCGCTGACATATCCACTACCACCGTCACCGCTATATCCAATACCATCCTCCTCATCATCATCACCACCGCCATCGCCGCCACCACCTCTATCATCACTGCTGGTCAAATATATTTACACGGCTTAGAAAACCAAACGAGTTTATGAAGCGTGTATTTGTGTGTGTGTGTGTGTGTGTGTGTGTGTGCGTGTGTGTGTGTGTGTGTGTGCACTGAAGATATGTGTGGTAATGGGTAGGACTTGGAATAGAGGTTTCGAAGATGATGGCCACGGATAACAGATAAATAAATATTATATATATTATATATATATATATATATATATATATATGTGTAGGATATGGATATGAGGGAGAGAATGAAAGAGAGAAAGTGATAGGAGAGTGGGAGGGAGTGTAAGAGAGACAGAGAGAGGAGATAGAGAGGGAGTGGGAGGGGAGAGAAAAAGAGAATAAACTAATTATGATTAATTGGCTTCAATGATGAACGACAGAACGACTGGTGGGCCGCCTGGTCGGCTGGGCGGTTATTTGAAGTTAGATGGTATCGTACTTTCCATGTGTCTGTACCTATGTCTTTAGTAACACGCACACACACACACACATGCTACGCTGTCTATCTATCTATCTATCTATCTATCTATCTATCTATCTATCTATCTATCTATCTATCTAAAATATTATATGATATATATATATATAATATAATTCTATATGTATATAGGCATAGGCGTGGCTTTGTGGTATGTAGCTGGCTTACCAACCACATGGTTCCGGGCTCAGTCCTACTGCGTGGCACCTTGAGCGAGTATCTTCTATTATAGCCTCGGGTCGACCAAAGCCTTGTGAGTGGATTTGGTAGACGGAAACTGAAAGAAGCCCGTCATATATATATATATGTGTGTGCGTGCGTGTGTATCGGTGTTTGTCCCCCGCCCCCACTATCACTTAACAATCGATGCTGGTGTGTTTATGCCCTCATAACTTAGCGGTTCGGCAAAAGAGTCGAATACAAAGATTTGTTCGACTAAAGGCGGTGCCCGAGCATCTAAAATATATATCATATATAATGTAATTTTTATCCACCTACCTACCTACCTACCTATCTATCCATCTGTCTCTCTCTCTCTCTATCTATCTATCTACTTATCTATCTATCCATCTGTCTATCTATCTATCTATCTATCTATCTATCTATCTATAAACATACACATGTATATATGAAATTATAAAAAAATGTAATTCAGAAAGTCAATAATCAATACACAATCATCAGAATTATGCCTTTTGTGGTTGCTGTTGTTGCTGTTGTTCATGTTACTGTTGCCGGTAGAGGCGGTGGTGGTGGTGGTGGTGGTGGTGGTATTTGTTCTATTTTACGATTGTATTCTAATTAGTTAATTGGAGAAATGTCAGGTCGTGTCGCTAATGAACTCTTAAGTAATCAATAAAAACTGTTGTATTGGAACAGGATGGCACAAAAGCGTCATTACACATGTCATAATATACACACACGAATATATAAATATATATACATATAC
>NC_142952.1:4114086-4116586 GCF_046866305.1 Octopus bimaculoides
TAGATACATAGATACATACATACATACATGTGCGCGTTTATGTGTGTTTGTGTGTGTGTTTGTGTGTGTGTGTGTGTGTGTGTGAGTGTCTACAGATGAAATATTTGGGTACAGTGTTGTATTCTGCTGTCATTGGGTATTTCCGTTCTTTTAAAATATCTCATCATCCATTCCCAGTCCAAGTTTGGACAATCCCAGGCGTGTGTCAAAGTCACACCGATTACTCCTTGGTCGCAAGGGCGCAGATGGCGCGACGTAGATTTCAATGGCTAATATCTGTCTTCCATACTGTAATTATTTAAAATTATTCAGGTCTTAACTACAGCTTACTATCTCTGTACATACACAAACATGTTACACTTAACCAGAAAATCATAGTTAGAATATATTACAAATATACCAGACTGATTTGAAAAAACAAACAAACATACAACTTAGCTATAAATACAGATGGGAAAGGCTTTTGTGATTTGTAGTCGATGAGAAAAAACATTTCCTGTCAAATACAAATCACAGAACATAGATCAAACAAACTATGTAATATGGAAATTACATTGTAAATACAAATAGTTGAAGTGCGACATTTTCTCGTCAGAAAACCGTGAATTTACAACAAGGAAACATTACAGCAGATTACAACAGAGAACAACCGGGAGACAAAAGAGATGGAAAAACATTAGCTAATAGTGCAATAATCGTATCTTTTATCTTTTAGTTGTTTCAGTTGCTGGACTGCGGCCATGCTGGGGCACCACCTTGAATAGTTTTAGGTAGCTAAAATCAAACAAAAACTGGAATATCATTTCCGGTAAATGGGTAGAAATTCCAGTACCTCTTACTTCTTTGGAGTAGAGTGCACATAAATTTTGAAACATAGGTAGGAATTAAAGGAACTTATTGATTATACGCGTTTTTCATATATATATATATACACACACACACACACACACACATGGGTATGTATTTATACCACTCTTATGCACTGCACACACACAGACATGCGTATATGCAACAATGAGCGAAGCAAGGTCGTTTGAAGTCGGCCATCAAAACTATTCTCGATGCCCCAAATTCACACACATTCACAATCGCTCATACATATTCATCGACATGAGTCAAAAAAAAAAAAGGGCAAAGGGCAATAAAAAAAGAAACGTTTTCATTCCGTCGGATGAATTTACACACACACACAATACACATACACACATATGCATACACATAACACACTGCAACAGATACGCTTACACACACACACACACACACACACACACACACACACACACACACACACACACACACACACACATAGGTATTTTGCTACTTCAGTGCTTTGTTAGTAAGGTTTTAGTGAAATTTAGAGGATAAATATGCGATATGTATATATATATATATATATATATGCACACACACACACACACACACACACACACACACACACACACACACACACACACACACACACACACACACACACACACACACTCTCACACACACACTCACACACACACACATGAAATTAATCAAAGGACATATTAAGTATGTCTACCTGCTGGAAATAACAGTCAAAACTCTTATTTTCGCAAACTATTTAGCGTTCAAATAAAGTTTGGATAGCCAGCAGCATTTTCCAAGACTGGTTTTTTAAAACATTTGTTACCCTGCTATAGAAATGTAATATCAAGCGTCGTTTTTCCAGCAAAGAATCGCTACTTTTAGCCAGAACACTAAACCACTTAGTACACTTAAATGAACTTTCTGATAACAAGAGAGAGAGAGTGGAATATATCTCCAAGAACACAGCTTCTTTGTTCCAACCAATGGGTCTTGAACTGATAGTTTATTTCGAAACACGTTATTACATAACTAAGTAACAAACGATAAAAGCGAATTGATAGAATAGGAAATGTCCGAAAAAGATTGGCGCAGACATGGCTATGTGGTCAAGGCATGGCTTTGTTGTGAAGACATGGCTATGTGGTCAAGCCATAACTATGTGGCGAAGACATGGCCATGTGGTCAAGACATGGCTATGTGGTCAAGGCATAGCTTTGTGGTCAAGACATGGTCGTGTGGTCAAGACATAGCTATGTGGTCAAGAATTTCGATTTGCGACGATGTGGTTTCGAGTTCCGTCCCACTGCGCGGGAACTTGGAGCAAGAGTCTTCAACTATTGCTCCGGGCCGACCAATGCATTGCGAGTGAATTTAGTAGGCGGAAACTGAAAGAAACTCGTCTCTCTCTCCCTCTCTCTCCCTTTTTTCCCTTCTCTCTTCCCCTCTCTCTCGAAGTCTCCTCTCTCCCCCCTCTCTCTTCCTCTGTCTTCTCTCTCGCTCTCGTTCTCCCCCTCTCTCTCTCTATATATAGTGTGTGTGTATGTGTGTGTGTATATATATGTATACACACACACACACACTAATACAAATATTCAGACACACACACACACACACACACACACACACACACACACCCATTCATAGACACTCAAACTTGGGCATCTGA
>NC_142952.1:4124086-4134086 GCF_046866305.1 Octopus bimaculoides
GAAATATGGCTGCAAATGGGTTAAGACTTTGCTAGAAAAACCATCAATATAGAAAAGCACCAGGAAGCAATTGATTGACGGATCCAGGCACAAAATATTGGCATTTCATCTAAGAACTGTTATTGACCTTTTACGAGTAAGGCCTCATTGGCGACATAAATATAGCAAAACTGGCTAAAATTAGCAGAAATAACTCTGATACAAAAATAAAGCCACTCTCATAGAGAAGAACTATAAACCACCAACTAAATGAATGCCAGGACACATTGTTTAAAAAATATATTTCGCCAATTTGAACTGATTCTTCGAAGAACAAGCATTGTCTTAGTAACAATATCTTCACAGTCGAACAAGCAAATGGAAGAAAAACAAAAGGAGTTTGAGGAGGAGCTAAATGATTAATAATTGATAATTTGATTACGTCAGCAGGGACTGGATGGATGGATGGATGGGTGGGTGGGAATTTAGATGCTGGTTTGGTGAGGTTACAAGAAGGCATACTGTTTTGTTAGCAATTCTTGGATCTTTCGATTTACTATCAAGTTATCCACGAAAGAATGAATAGCAAAGTTGATCTAGTGGAATATCTCGATTCAGTACGTAGAAATCCGGTAGAAACACAGCAAGGCATTTAAATCAAATCTGTAGAGATTCTGCCAGAAGAAGTCCGGCGTATATGTATATATATATATATATATATGTATATATATATATATGTGTGTGTGTGTGTGTGTGTGTGTGTGTGTGTGTGTGTTTGTGTGTGTGTTTGTGTGGTGTGTTTACGTCCCCGTAACTTAGCGGTTTGGCAAAAGAGATCCGATAGAATAAGTACTAGGCTTACAAAGAATAAAATCTGGAGTCGATTTGCTCGACTAAAGGCTGTACTCCAGCATGGCCGCAGTCAAAGAAGAAAAGCATATACATATATATATCTAGATAGATAGATACACTCAATATTAATATATGCATTTATGTGTATATGTATATCTATATGTAAATATATACGTATGTATGTGTGTATAATCTGAAATAGAATACCCACATATCTATTAATCCTTAAAACTGAATTATATATATATATATATATATATATATATATATATATATATGTATGTATGTATGTATGTGGGATTGGTAAGCTAACTTGAATGATACAGCCAAGTCTGAAATGCTACCAGCTTGAAAAAATAACCTACATTCATATTATAAACATGTCACCACATGTGCACGCATTCATGTCTACTTGAACAGCTGTTGTCTGCAAAAGCGGTTACATTCGCAGAAAGTTTAGAATGATGACATGGCCTTCAACCGAATAATGTACACGTACGCACACATGCACACACACACACACACACACACACACACACACACACACACACACACACACACACACACACACACACACACATTTGTGGTTATATATATATGTTTATCTATCTATCTATCTATCTATCTATATATATATATATTTTATACGTATAAATGCATATATTTTTTATATATACGTCTATATATGTATATATGTGTATGCATTTATATATATGTGTATATATATATATATATATATATATATATATATATAGTTTTATATATGATTATATTTATCTATCTATATGTGTATATGCGTATTTATAAATTTATATTTATATATATGTGTGTGTGTATGTATGTATGTATGTACGTATATATACACGTATATATATGTGTGTTTGTACCTCTTTGTGTATGCTGTGAGTGGACATCTATATGCATGTTTATTCTCCAAAATATGGGGTTGAGCAAAAAGTTCGTGCGCCGTGTTAAAATAAGGCTTTTTAGATATTTTTTGTGGTGTACGCGTTCATTCAGTTCCTGTCATATTCAACGGTGACTCACGGTGCACGAACTTTTTCCTCAACGTAGCACATCTGAAGAATTCTCTACGATGCCTTATCAGTGATGTTCCTGGGGTCACAAGAGGCTTCAGGCCTTTCATCCTCAGCTCCAGACAGGTAGACGATACAAAGGTGGACAAGAGAAGCAGCAATTAGGACAGGCAAAAAAAACAAAACAAAAAGAACGAGTCATTCTTGGCTTTCTTTCATCAGTCAAGTACCAGAAGTCACGACTATTTCGGGCAGTTACACTTGAGATGGTTCGATCTGGTTGTCCACCCCACCACCAAAAAAAAAAAAAAAAAGAAAAAGAGAGAAAAGGAGAAAGAGAGAGGAAGAGAAAGAAAAAGACAGAAAGAATGAGAGAAAAAGCGAAAGCGACACTAAAGGAGAGAAAGAAAGAGAGAGAAAGAGAAAGGGAGAAAGAGAGAGAAAGAGAAAGGGAGAAAGAGAGAGAAAGAGAAAGGGAGAAAGAGAGAGAAAGAGAAAGGGAGAAAGAGAGAAAGAGTGTCGGTCACTGAGAAAAACCCATCATGTCACATACACGCACACTCATATGCGCAGACACAAACACACAAATACACGCGCACACACGCACACACAAACACACGCCCACATACGAACACACAAACACACAGACACAAACGCACACACACACACACACACACGCACGCACACACACACACACACAAGAACACGCACACAAAAACGCACATACAATCTCACACACACACACAAGAACATACACACAAAAACACACACTAACACACACACACACACACACACACACACACACACACACACACACACACATATTCACACACATACACATAACCACATTTCCCAGCCACACCGTATAATCGTAATTCCGTCTGCACGTTTACGTTAAGAGTACACTTGTCTGTCCATTACCCACCCACCTCATTAATTTAATAAATATTTTGATTCTGGTGATTGATCAAGTCCAATATTCCATTTATCGACGTCGACAGAGGAGGAGGTATTTAATTTTATTGTACAGGAATGGCTGTGTGGTTAAGCAGGTCGCTTTGCAACGATGTGGTCTCAGGTTCGGTCTCACTGTCTGGTACTGAGTAACTGTTTTCTATTAAAACCCTGGGGCGAACAATGCCTTGTGAGTGAATTTCGTTGACGCAATCAGCGTGGAAACAGGCGTCGTCAGGTGGTAAGAAGCTTGCTTCTCAGCCACATCACTTTGGGTTCACTTCTAACGCGTGGCATCTGGGCAAGTATCATTTACTATAGCCTTGGGCTGATCAAAGGTTTGTGAGTAGTGGATTTGGTTGACGAAAACTGAATGAAGCCCGTCGGATATATATATATATATATATATATATATATATATATAGACTTACTTGCAAAAAAGGACGTGTGCGTTCAATAATGTAATAATACAAAGAATATATATACATGTATACACACATATATGTACATACTTACATCTACATGTGTATATATATGCATATCAGGGTACAGGACGTTAGAACAATAAACTACAGACAACGGAACGAACACATAGGAAAACAGAAAGCCACTTAGAATATCCCTTCATCAGCTGTCTCTATTCTATCTAGACGTTTCGAAGATAAGACATATATATATATGTGTGTGTGTGTG
The DNA here is from genome assembly GCF_046866305.1 of Octopus bimaculoides. NCBI lineage: Eukaryota > Metazoa > Mollusca > Cephalopoda > Octopoda > Octopodidae > Octopus > Octopus bimaculoides. The sequence continues at coordinate 4,127,602 of NC_142952.1, forward strand.
TGTCTATATATTTGTATGTAGATATATGTGTGTTGGTCCACCCTAACCGCTTGATAACCGGTGTTGGTGTCTTTACGTCTGTCATAACTTAACGGTTCGTCAAAAATAAGCGATAAAACATTACCAGGCTTAAAAACCATACTGGGGTAGATTCGTCCGACTTAAAGCCTATAATGGCGGTGCCCCATGCTGTATATATATATATGCTTGCGTGTATGTATACACACTCATTTGTGTGTGTGTGTGTGTGTCCTTGTGTTTGCCACCCACCCGGTGTTGGTTTGTTCACGCCCTCGTAACTCAGGACAACATACGCCTCATAGAAAAAGTGACCAAACTTTAAAACAAAAATACAGGGTGCGAGGGGCATTTGAGGACATTTTTTTTTAGTTCATTACATCTGTCTGTCTGTCTGTCTGTCTGTCTGTCTGTCTGTCTGTCTGTCTGTCTGTCTGTCCGTCCGTCCGTCCGTCTGTCCAACTATCTATCTATGTGCGAGTGTGTATATATATGTATATATTTATGTACGTATGTATATATCTCTTTCTCGCTCTCTACATTTACATGCATGCACACACACAAACACACCACACACACACACACACACACACACACACACCACACACACGAGTATAAATGCACATATGTACGCATTGGTATTATATATATACATATACACACACACACACACACACAATGTCAGCTTGTTGTGTATTATAGTAGGCGTCTGTTTCTGCATTAGCATCTCTTCCTGTGTGTGTGTGTGTGTGTGTGTATGTGTGTGTGTGTGTTTTAGTGTTTACCCTTGAGCACATCAACACAATAAACCTGTTTATTTGTTTGTTTCTACTGTTGTTGTTGTTGTTGCTGTTGTTGTTGTTATTATCATTATTATTATTATTGTTATTATTATTATTATTATTATTATTATTAATATTGTTGTTATGATCAGCAGCCATATTTGTTTGAATGTGATTGATTTTTCTTTTCTTCCGCCCAAATTATCACATCTAAAGTCATTTACTTCTGCTTTGAAAACACTTGCGCATACACACACACGCACACACACACGCACACACACACACACCCACACATACAAATAAATACATATATATATACAAATATATACATATATATATATATATATATATATATATATATATATATATATGCATATATGAATACATATATATATATATCTATATATATGTGTGTATGTGTGTGTATGTATATATACACATATATAAAATATGGGCAGGAATATATATATATATATATATATATATATATATATATATATATATATATATATATATATGCACGCACGTATTTACTACATGTGAGTTACTTATCAATCTATCAACTCTCTCTCTCTCTCTCTCTCTTCTCCCCGTCTCTCCCCTCTCCCCCTGTGTGTGTGTGTGTTTGCCTGTCTATGTACATGTGTGTGTGTGTGTATACGTATCTATTTATATACGTTTGTGCGTATGCTTCCGTTTCTGTTTTGTTTATCTATTTTAAATTCATTTTATCATACATAGTATGTGTGTGTATGTGTGTGTGTATGTGTGTGTGTATGTGTGTGTATATGTGTATATATACATATGTATATATCTATATATATCTTTATATATATGCATATATATCATTATATATATATATATATACACATATATATCTTTATATATATATGTATGTATATGTATATGTGTGTGCGTGTGTGTGTGTGTGTGTGTGTGTGTATGTATATACACATATATACTTATAAGTGTATGTTTGCACACACGCACTCTATGTATATAAGTAGAATTTAAAATAGATAAGTAAAGAGAAAAGCTTAAGATCACGCATGCGCACACGCACACGCACACAAACATACATACTTACACATAGAAGTATAAATGAATAGATTATATACATATATATGCCCCCACTCACACACACACACACATATATAGACACACACACACTCATACATATATTGATAAATCTTTTTGTATGTAAGCGACAGCAGTTATTATTTCTGGTTTGAAAATTTTTTTGTGTCTGTTTTTGTTATTATTGCAAAATTTATTTTGCTTATCAACAACAGATAATCTCACCTTAAAGGTTGTTTGTTTATTTACGTTCTGAGATCAATCCCGACCATTGTTAAAACACTACCTTCCAGCCTCTTGCGGTTATTGAAACCACGATGTAAACCTATCGAACAAATAGAAATAACGAGATTGTGGTTGCATGCCGTCTTATGCTAAATCAATTTTATCCAGTAGCTTCTACGTGGTTACTGGACCTGTTAGAAATAGCAACCAAATCTCTCTCACATCAACTGTTCTAGAGATGGTCATACTGGATAATGTCGCCGTATGCCTTATGTATATGTGAATAAAACAGGATTGTCAAGGCTGGAAGCTATCTGGTCTTCAGTCTAATCGATCAGGGATAACAAGCGTTAAACAGTAATGAAAACTGTAATAATCTTTCCTACTCTAGGCACAAGGCCTTAAATTTTGGGAGAGGGGCCGCCCAGTCGATTAGATCAACCCCAGTGCGTAACTGGTACTTAATTTATCGACGCCGAAAGGATGAAAGGTAAAGTCGACCTCGGCGGAATACATAACAGTAATAATGAAGTAGTCACTTGACTTTCTAGAAATAGCAGCCAAATGCCTTGGACAAAGTAATATAATAGACCAACGAAGCCCCTAAAGCATGAACAGCTGGCAATGCCCGACAAAACGCTTAGTGGCACTCCTTGCGGCTTTACGTTTTGAGTTCAATTTCCGCCAAGGTCGTCATTGCATTTCGGGGTCGATAAAATTTGTTGCGTGAAGGGGGCGTGGCATAATGGCTTAGAGTATTCGACCTACGAACGTTAGGTCATGAGTTCGATTCCCGGCGACAAGTTGTGTCCTTGAGCAAGACACTTTATTTCTCGTTGTTCCAGTCCGCTCAGCTGGCAAAAATGAGTTAGTTGTACCTGTATTTCAAAGGGGCCAGCATCGTCCCATTCATGTGTCACATTGAATCACCCTGAGAATTACCTGAAGGGTACATCTATTTGTAGAGTGCTCAGCCACTCGCACGTTAATTTCACGAGCAGGTTGTTCGGTTGGGCGTATCAACATCAACACTTGACGTCGTAACCGACGGTGAACCGGTCCAAAATAAAAACCAGTCTAGTACTGATGCCGATGTTATCCACTAAATCTCCTCATCCAAAATTTTAGGCCTTGTGTCTTTAGGAGAAAACATTATTATATATATATTATTATTATTATTGATTCCGCTGAGGTCGACTTAGCCATTCATCCTTTCGAGATCGATAAAATGAGTACCAGTTACATTACCGAGCTGGCAGAAACGTTAGCACGCCAGGCGAAATGCTTAACGGTATTTCGCCTGCCGTTACGTTCTGAGTTCAAATCCCTCTGAGGTCGACTTTGCCTTTCATCCTTTCGGGGTCGATTAAATAAGTACCAGTTACGCACTGGGGTCGATGTAATCGACTTAGTCCCTTTGTCTGTCCTTGTTTGTCCCCTCTATGTTTAGCTCCTTGTGGGCAATAAAGAATTATATATTATTATTTGAGGCGGCGAGCTTGGCAGAACCGTTAGCTCGCCGAGCGAAATGCTTAGCGGTATTTCGTCTGCCGTTACGTTCTGAGTTCAAATTCCGCCGAGGTCGACTTTGCCTTGCATCCTTCCGGGGTCGATAAATTAAGTACCAGTTGCGTACTGTGGTCGATCTAATCGACTGGCCCCCCTCTCCCAAAATTTCGGGCCTTGTGCCTAGAGTAGAAAAGATTATTATTATTATTATTCGTTCAATTAGTTCTTGGCCCCTGCAAATATCCCATTTTTCTTCGAATATTAATTATCTTCGCTCTTCCACCCCTTCATTGTGCACCTTCCAACCATCCGCCTCCCCATTCACTCTCCCTCTCCACAGCCTCATTATAATCACACTCCGTCTTCTCCTCCTTCTCCTCCTCCATCTCCCACGCCAGATACAGTATTCTTCACCGACATCATTTGCACCCCCAACCCCCACCCCGCCCCGCCCCGCCACTTCATATGTAAGAGTACATTTATGCACTTGCACACTATGAATAGAGGAAGTTGCTACGTCTGGTATTCAAATGATGTGAGCTGATGAGAAAGATGAAGCCATGCAGATAATAATAATAATAATAATAATAATATTGATGATGATGATGATAATAATAATCATGATAATAATAATAATGATAATAACAATAATAATGATGATAATAATAATAATAATGATAATAATATATATATATATATATATATATATATATGTATTATATAAATGCGTGTGTGTATGAGTGCGTGCGGGTCTTTGAATATGCATATATATACATATAAACATATTTTCATATAAGTGTATAAATGTGTGTGTATAATAGGCACACACACACATGTACATATATATAAGTGTATGTGTGTGTATTCACATACACGCTCATACACTCACACACACACGCACACATACACACATATTCGACTCTTTCTCTAACGTCTATTTTATATCTATACATACATACACTCTCACACATGTACACACACATATATACACCTAGATGTTAACTGAAGTGATGGTTTATCAAGCTGTCATCTTCTCGACATTATTTTATGTTTGTGAAATATGAATGCTTTATCGTCGGAGCGTTTCCATAATAAAAACTCTAATAATATGGGCGCCATTTTGAAAAGGCTTATATATCCGATAAACCAACAGTCGAAGCATGGAATCAAATCCGTCATTTTGAACCACTGGCGACTACGTTGAAAACAAGTGGTCCGAATGAAAGTGGAGGTAATTCTTCGTTAAAACCATGAATTATTTTCTTTGTATTAACGTTAATGTGAAGACCGCCATGTTGTTCTTTCCGATCTTACGAACATCAGCGTATAATCAATTTTCAAAATGGTTGAAATTGAGACAAAATTGCTGGGAAACTAAAGGCCAGAACTATTCTAATTACTTATTTTATCGACCAATAATGATAATAATGATTATGATGATGACGACGATGGCATATATACATGTGTGTGTGTGTGTGTGTGTGTGTGTGTGTGTGTGTGTGTGTGTGTGTGTGTGTGTGTGATGAGTGAATTTATAAGGTGGTAAAAAAATGTAACCAATTGACTTTGTTTATCGGTTGAGGACTGCAACATCACTCATTCTTCACTCCCAGCTTTTATTCTTGCTTTACTTCATTCTGAAAACAAAAAAAAAAAACAAACGAATTACAAAACAGAGATTATTTACTCGAAACTCAATATAATACAAAATATTTACCAAAAAAAACAAAAAAAAAGATTTTTTTTTTCTTGAAAGTTTCATAAAAAAATTCTTTCTACAAAAAGATTTTGTATTCTTGACATCCACGTTTCAAAGATGGCGATATATTCTAACTTCAGATTTGTTTTCAAGATAAATTTGTTAAAAAAAAAAAAAAAAAAAAAAAAGAAAACTATTTTCCTCACGTACTCACTTCCTGATGTAAAGCACAGAAGCATACAAACACACAGGACGCGTGCATACACACACACACACACACACACGCATTCATAGGCACACACTTGTCTATGTTTTTGTGCAAGGAACGAAGAAATGTTCAGCGTTGTGTTGCGAATGTGCAGAGTCTGACGTCTGTCTATTTATAAGATAAGTCAAACAGGATTTCATTCGCAAAAACATTCGATCATTCGCTGCATACATTGACACGGAACCTACGGCGTGACTGCTGTGTGCACGTCTAGCTGCGAGGACAGATTGTACAGTTATTATGTAGGTGTGTGTGTGAGGTGTGAGGTGTGGATGTGTGTATATATACATCATACACCCCGCCCACACCCACACTCCTTTATAAGTCTTTGAATATTTAAAAACATTATATATCTATATAAATAAAGATATACATTCATATATATACACATACATATACATATATATATAATGTATGTATATAAAATTGATACACAATATATATATATATATATATATATATTCTTTATTCTTTTATTTTTTTCAGTCATTTGATTGCGGTCATCTATTGCCTCTCCTGCTCTCTGCCATTCTCGGTACATCGGACAAACGGGGCGCCGCCTGGCCGACCGATTCGCGGAACACCTCCGAGACATCAACGTTGGTAATGACACCCCGGTGTCACGCCACTTCCGCTCTGCCGGCCACTCCTTGCAGCAACACCTGTCTGTGTTTGGATTGTTCATGCACAGGGGCCATACGGACTCCCGTTTGCGCCGTGAACAGGGATTGGTCTTCTCCCTCCGCTCCTTTGCGCCATATGGGCTCAACTCCCCTCCCCTCTTCATCTAACCCCCTCCTCCTGTCTCTCTCCCCCACCCTCCCTCCTACCACCCATCTCTCCCCCTCCCCCACCTCCCCTCCTGCTCCGACTCCTACTTCTTTGTACGTCTCTTCACCTCTCTTCA
>NC_142952.1:4139086-4141586 GCF_046866305.1 Octopus bimaculoides
AGGAATAAAAAGTATAAAATGACATTGTTTTTTTTTATTTTTTGAAAAAGACTTTGTTTTGTTTATTTGTACAGCTGTTGTCTCTTTTTGTTTGTTTCTTTATACATTTGTTTATATTCATATTTTATCGATAAAAAAACTAATAAAAGAAATACACACACATACACACAAACACATGTGTATGTGTGTATTTATATATAGATAGATACATACATACGTGCATATATATATATATATATATATACACACACATATATATACATACACACACACACATATATATATACATATATATATATATATATGCATATATATATATATATGTATATATACATATATATGTATATATATATGTATATATATATATATATATATATATATATATATACATACATATACATACATATATACATATACATACGTACATATATACATATACATACATACATACATACATACATATATATATATATATATATGTGTATATATATAATACAAATCTATATGTAAATATACATGATATAATAAATACACAAACACTCACACATTCATCCGCACACACATACATTAACATTCATATATATATACATATGCATGCATCTCCCCCCCCCTCTCTCTCTCTCTCTCTCTCTCTCTCTCTCTCTCTCTCTCTGTATATATATATATATATATATATATATATATGCGTTTGTGCGTTTGCATATGCCTGTCTGTGTTACTGTTAGACAGGAAACCAGGTACGTATTATCCGAGGAATGCTCAGCAAATTCGTAAAGGTTCACCAGGAGTTTCACCTTAATGTTTTTCTTCACACCTAAAGCATATAATAAATATATCTACATTGTAATAATTTCCTACTACATGGAGGTCTTTTAAAATTCTCAGATCATTCTAGTTCCTTCTGATCCATACTATGTTGTGAATAACATATATATTGCTTAATTAAGGACAAATCGTTTATAGAACAGATATGCAAATAAAGTTAGTCACTTCAATAATGTCTTCAGGTATTATTGCTTTATGTGGTAGTTAAATTGTTTTATTCTCTTGTAAGAAGAGGTGAACGAACTCCGAAATATGCCAGGAGCATATTTTCGCATTTGTTTTGCATATTACGCAATTAAGTAATATATTTACATTCTTAGGATTTCGTATCACAGCTAAGGCTTTCTAACATACAACGACTCGCACTTTTACACATCACGTATATGCAAATTATATAATTATATATATATTTCTTGAAGTCAGCCATTTTCTTGTTTGTACACATCTTCGTATTAAGAAGAAATGGTTGTTGATGGTATAAGTTGCCAGCGCTGCAATTTCATGTGATTCTTGACGTCAGCTATCCTTTACTAGCTATCATTTATTAGCTATCAGCATAGTGTTTGATGAAGTTCCTTGAAAGGAATTTGATCATACGTCTGAAAATCGCAGGTAGCATACTTGCTTTGCTTAACATTGCCACACTGTGACTGAATGGTATCCAGCTTATGTCTTCGACAGAAGTCGCTGTATTACGCAAGCTCAGTGCGACTTGTTTTTTTTCTTTCATCGATACATGGTGATTTTACTTTCTCTTTTGAATACCATCTGAAAATCAGATATTCTCATTTTAAAAAATCATCTCAGGCTAATCGTTGAGAGGACATTGATGTTGCCTTGGTAAAAGGCTTACGCTCTCTGTATGCTCTTGTTATTATTATTATTATTATTATTATTATTATTATTATTATCATTATTATTATTGTTGTTGTTGTTGTTGTTGTTGTAAGGCGGTGAGCTGGCAGAAACGTTAGCACACCGGGCGAAATGATTAACGGTATTTCGTCTGTCTTTATGTTCTGAGTTCAAATTCCGCCGGGGTCGACTTTGCTTTTCATCCTTTCAGAGTCGATAAATTAAGTACCAGTTGCGTACTGGGGTCGATCTAATCGACTGGCCACCTCCCCTAAAATTTCAGGCCTTGTGCCTAGAGTAGAAATGATTGTTATTATTATTGTAGAATCTTTAGAGATTCAGAAAAAATATCTAGTATTTGTTCCGGCTCTTAACTTTCCGTGTTCGAATCCCGACAAAGTCAGCGTTACATTTCATCCTTTCGGGATTAAAAACATAAAGTACCAGTTTTGTACTGCGATCGATTTAATCTACCAAATTTCAGACATTGCGCCTAAATTACATTCTGAGTTCAAATCCCGCCAGCGCCAGCATTGCCCTTCATAAAATTCATAATAATAAAATTAAGTATCAGTCGATTTAATAGACTAATCTTTGAAGCGTTAGCACGCCGAGCGAAATGCTTAGCAGTATATCGTCTGCCGTTACGTTCTGAGTTCAAATTCCGCCGAGGTCGACTTTGCCTTTCATCCTTTCGGAGTCGATTAGATAAGTACCAGTTAATCACTGGGGTCGACGTAATCGACTTAATCCCCTTGTCTGTCCCTGTTTGTCCCCTCTATGCTTAGCCCTCTGTGGTCAATAAAGAAATAAAATATTA
>NC_142952.1:4159086-4161586 GCF_046866305.1 Octopus bimaculoides
GGCTTGTTCGTTGGTAGTGCTGGTGAAAATAGGAAGTGGTAATAATGACGGTGTTTCTGGCAATAATAGTGACTGTAGTCGCTGCAGTGGTAATAGTGGTACTGATGTAGTTTGTTCCTGTTGTGGTAGTAGTAGCGATGGCGTTAGCGATATGAATATTAGTTTGAGGTAACAGAAGTAGTAACCAAAGTGGTAGCATCAGCAGTGGTAGCATTAAATGGTGGCTGTACTGTGATTATAGTAGTGTTGGTGTGGGCGGTAGTATTGGCGCTGGACATGATGATAATAGTAATGGTGGTATGGGCGGTAGATGTGGTGTTTGTGGTGTACGTGTTGGTGAGGCCTTGATAGCTGTTCGTCTGTATGTCAGTCTGTCTGTGCTAAGTGGACTAATTTGTCCGCTAAATGATCAATTCAGTCTGTCTGTTTATCGGATATGGTTGATTCTTCATTGTTGTTATTGTTGTTGCTACAGTTGTTGTCTATTGTTTGTAGTTGTATTGTTTTTATTGTTGTTGTTGATGTGCAATTAAATTTATTGTTGTTTCCTTATTTCGTAAAATGCTTCGATTTGTGAGAAAGAGAGCGAGAGTGTGTGTGGGTGGGGTGACAGAGAGAAAGAGGGAGGGAGAGAGGAGGAGGAGGAGTGTGAGAGAATTAATTTGAAAGGAAGAAGGACAGAAAAGATGGAGCAAACTATCATCATCAAATATGAGAAAAACAATAAAGAAATAGAAGAAATGAGATAAAGAGGAGTGAAAGACACACACACACACACACGGAGAGAAAGAAAGAGAGAGAGAGAGAGAGAGAGAGAGAGAGGGAGAGAGAGAGAGAGATAGAGAGAGAGAGAGAGAAGTAAGATTGCAGGTAGTTACATTGATTGGTAGGTAAGTTGGTAAAAAGTAGATAGACAGCTAGGTAGATAGATAGATAGATAGATAGATAGATAGATAGATAGATAGATAGATAGATAGATAGATAGGTGGATACCGACAAAGGTAGATCTATAAATCGGAAAAGAGAGATAAAGAGACAAAATGAAATTGTGGGGTATGAAATAATATTAAAAATCCACGCATATTTAATAAGTGTGAATTTTTAGACACATTGAGAGGGAGAGAGAAAGTGTGTAGGTGTGTAGGAGAAATAAAATACGAGAGATAGAGAGAGACAAGGAAAAACATAGATAGGTAGAAATATATATATATATATATATATATATATATATACATATATATATATATATATATATATATATATATATATATATATATATATATATATATATATGTATTATATATATATATATATATATATATATATATATATATATATATATATATATATATAGAGAGAGAGAGAGAGAGAGAGAGAGAGGGAGAGGTTAGTAAAAGAAAGACTGAATGTATGAAAGGAGAACAATGGGCCAATGTATGAAAGGAAGTTAGAATGATCAAGAAAAAGTGTAAAATGATGAAAGGTTAAAAGAAGGTAAAAGACCCGAACGAAAAGAAAAATCATTTTACAACAACGAGAGAAAAAAAATGAACGAGAGAAATAATTTTAGGCAAATAATAAATAAGAACATGAGGCTAACAAAGGATGGAGAATTGAGGAAGAGAAAAAGGAGAATTAAAAGCAGGAGGAACGGGATGTAAGGAAAACAATGTTGGAATGAAGTGGAAGCGAACAAATGCAGAGACATACATTTGCATATACAGACAGAAATACGTTATGCAGGCACACATACATACACACACTCACATAAAAACACATGCCTGCATAGAGGGACACACTCAGGCCTTTTAATATACGCATATTACCATAAATATTTGTCTGTTGGATCGAGTGTTAGGAATAAAAATCTGCAAAGGTGAAACTCATGAATGTTACGTATAGTGAGTGTGTATGTGTGTATGTGTATATGTATGTATGTATGTATGCATGTATGTCTATACATGTACGCATATGTATGTGTGCATGTATGCATACATGCTTATACGTATGTATATATGCACACACACATACACACACACTCACACATACACACACACGCACACACACACACACATCCACACACACTGCCCGTTTTAAACAAAAGCTGAGAATTCACTAATTATGTTTTGTTTCAGAAATTTTATAACAAAGTCTAAATTACAGAAATATTGTTCTAAATGTATTGAATATCCCCTAAAAATATATCGATAAAACTGTCAGCATATTGTAGTCAAAGAATCAGCTGTTCCACCAAATGGAAACAGCAGTTAGATTTTCTCCTAATTCATATGTTTTAAACATAGCAGAACAGATTCAATAATTTAGTCATAACGTAAAAAAAAAAAAAAATGAAAACGGAGATGTTCCTAATTGACAGTTTTTTGTTTGTAGTTTTTTTCACTCAAGGGTTACCTGGTTCTTAAGTTATTTGACCTCTCAAATACTAGGTTGGTGCATAATTACTGCAGTTTGTTTTTCAATAAATTTTATTCAACAAAAA
>NC_142952.1:4171586-4181586 GCF_046866305.1 Octopus bimaculoides
CACACACACACACACACACACACACACACACACACACACACACACACACACACACACAGAGAAATACTCACAGGAATGTCCAACCGTGTTTACACTCACATATACGCAAACGCACACACACTCACTCACACACAAACAAACACATGCACATACACCCGCACAAACACATGTGCACACATACTGATACACGGAGACAAACACACACGCACACACACACACACACACACACATATATATATTTACATACTTACGCTGTCATCGACACACGTGGAGACACACAATGCATACAAACACACACATGTACTGCACGTATGTATGTGTCACTACATCTCTGTATGAATATGTAAATATACAGACATGCATACATACACACTCACACACATACATGCGCGCGCACACATGTGTAAGATAGAAAAACGGGTCTCTCTAATGAAGTTTTCGCACATAATGTCTCATCGTTTCTTTCTCCTTCCTTCCTTCTTTCCTTCCTTCCTTTCTCTTTTACACTTCACTCTTTTACTCTTTTACGTCGCACACAATGGCACATAATCTCAATTTACTTTCACTATCGCTCATGTGTCTATCTATCTATCTATCTATCTATCTATCTATCTATCTATCTATCTATCTATCTATCTATCTATCTATCGCTCTATCTATATCTGTTTGTCTTATGTCTATCTGTCTGTTTGTCTGTCATATCATCATCATCATCATTATTATTATTATCATTATTATTATTATTATTATTATCATTATTATTATCATTATCATCATTATTATCATCGTTATTATTATTATAATAAAGAGATTAATACCATGATTGTTACGAGGCAAAATTTTGTCTGTAATAATACTAATCACTGCATACTTCCTGCCTAAATAAGAGCAATAATCTGAAACGTTGAACCTTTTCATTTCTGACAACTGATCAACTCCTGCTTTTGCATCGACATGTTGTAAACGGAAGGTTGCAAACAGCTCAACCCACCGCTCACACAAGATTTAACCTTCCTAACACTCTTGTACGCTTTAGCGGGCACGATTCCATTTGGTTATATCCTTGGAAAACTGAAAAGCGGGAGGCCACATCGTTTTTTTTTTTTCGTTTACGGCCGAAAATAACGATAAAAATGATGATGTTTATGCTTTTGTGTGTTCCAAGGGAACAGCGAAATGAAATCGTGTCCGCTGAAGTGTACATGCGGTTTCAAAGCGTTAAGAGGAACTTTTAATATTTATACCAATAAGGCAATAAATGAAAGGACCGTTATGACACGAAGTCGATAGGAAGTCCACACACTTGGCATTATCGAGTGATCGACCCAGTTGGCGAAGAACATCAAACTCCTGATCTGTGGACATTAAACATCCGATTGTATTATGTTGCAAAGTCTAACAGCCGACAGATGGCGGTCAGTGAAAGCGATCGAAATATCAAAACACTCACGAAAAACATCGAACGGTTGGGAAGTAGTGTTAAAGGTGAAATAAATAACGAATTCACAAGCGACCAGCTGAGACTTTATGTTAGATTATTTGAATCTATGGGAAATGTCAACACGAGACACTTACAAGTCAATTAATTGCCCTTAAGCGCAAACCACGAGCGGTAACATAAAAGTTTTGCCTTCCTATAAAGTTACAACGTAGGTGTTAAAAGCAGCCTTAAATTTACATTAAGTTCATAAACAGTATTTCGCCGAATGAAAGGCCTATGAACATCGAGGGGTTGTTATTGTTCGTTCCCAAGATGATCTGAAGTCATTCGTGAACGGGTTAATTTGGGATATAAATAAGAATTGAAGTTACGATGCTGTAAGGTTGGAAGTCATACTGAGAGAATGCTGTGCAAACAGCTCTTCAAAAATGTATAACATCGCCAGTGAAAGTCTCCTGAAAGTTGTGGCAGAACTATTGAATGAAAATCACCAGGAGGGGGCCCTGGCAATCGGATATTAGTATAGGAAGCATAAGCTTTACAAGGTACCTACTCTACTGTTAACCTGTTTTAAATAACAATGAACCCTGGAACTAAATGTGCTTGACAGGCTGAGAGCCAGTAAAGATTGTTTGCCAATATAACATGGCAGTCCTGGTTTAGGAACCCCAGCGTTCAACTGATGCTTATTTTATCGATACCCCTCCCCTAAAAAAAAAAGTCGCCCTCGACGGAATTTGAACTCTGAACATAAAGACGGACGAAATACCGCTAAGAATTTTGCTCGGCGTGCTAACGTTTCTTATTTCTTAATTGCCCACAGGGGGCTAAACATAGAGGGGACAAACAAGGACAGATAAAGGGATTAAGTCGATTACATCGACTCCAGTGCGTAACTGGTACTTAATTTATCGACCGCCGAAAGGATGAAAGGCAAAGTGGACCTCGGCGGAATTTGAACTCAGAACGTAAAAACAGACGAAATACCGCTAAGCATTTCGTCCGTCGTTCCAACGACTCTGCCAGCTCGCTGCCTATCGGCGTGCTAACGTTTCTGCCAACTCGACACCTTCAGAACAAGGAAATTATTAACAGCCAGCCATTGGTAACATCCACAGCAACAGTAGCACTAACAAGCTCTGCGTTAGATTGAAAGACAGAGACAGAGAGTTTACGATCAGTTCAAACGGATTTTGATTGGCACGACACCTACTGAATAATAATAACAAGGAAAATGAAAAACGAGTACATCACATGGGTACTCAAACAGTGAGAACAACATCTTTCGCCGTGATTATTTTCACACAGAAACCAGTAAAAAAACCACACAGAACTAAATGAACAGAGAAGTCGTTCGTTGACCTCCTCCTCTCCCTTCTGCCCAGAACAGACTGGACATTAATCAGAGCTAAAGTTGCAACTCTTGATCACATCACATAATTATGTTGTATTGATTCATCATTCAACGCCAGACTTCTACTTTGATTAACTTTCCGCAATCTTACAATTATTTATTTGTTCGTTTGTTTATTTATTTATTTATTTATTCATTTATTTATTTATTCATTTAATTATTTTTGTTTTCGTTTCTTTATTTGTCTTGTTCTTTATTTCTTTCGTAAGTTTCTTTTGTATTTCTTTCTTGGTTTCCTCTTTTCTTCTTCCTTTTTTTTTGCATCTTTTGTATTGTCTTGTTTCTTTTCTCTCACTATTTTAAATCCGTCTCTCTGTCTGTCTCTCTGTTTGTCTATCTCTTTGCCTATCTATCTGTCTATCTATATGTCTATCTATCTATCTATCTATCTATCTATCTGTTTTGTTTTTGTTGGCACTCCGCTGCTTACGACTTCGAGGGTTCCAGTTGATCCGATGAACGGAACAGCCTGCTCGTGAAATTAACGTGCAAGTGGCTGAGCACTCCACAGACACGTGTACCCTTAACGTAGTTCTCAGGGATATTCAGCGTGACACAGTGTGACAAGGCTGACCCTTTGAATTACAGGTACAACAGAAAACAGGAAGTAAGAGAAAGTTGTGGTGAAAGAGTACAGCAGGGTTCGCCACCATCCCCTACCGGAGCCTCGTGGAACTTTAGTTGTTTTCGCTCAATAAACACTCACAACGCCCAGTCTTGGAATCGAAACCGCGATCCTATGACCACGAGTCCGCTGCCCTAACCACTGGGCCATTGCGCCTCCACATCTATTTATCTATCTATCTATCTATGGAGAGGATTTTTTTCTTTCCATGGATAAACATCCCCATTTCTTGGGAACTTTTTGTTTATATTTATCTTTCTTGTACATACCCCAAACGTTTTCGATTCCTTTTGATCGTTGTCCCCAATTTTTTTTTCGCCCCCATCGAAAAGAAAAACTCTACATTGTATTTGTCCCATCTGTGTTCAGCCCTGTGTGGCTAATAAAGAAAGTTATCTATCTATTTATGCAGGAATGGCTGTATGGTAAGTAGTTTGCTTACCAACCACATGATTCCGGGTTCAGGACTTAGTCTTTGTAAGTCTAGTACTTATTCTATCGGTCTCTTTTGCCGAACCGCTAAGTTACGGGGGACGTGAAACCTCGGATTTAGGAATGTTCGAGATTTTGTGTTTGATTTTGTAGCTGCCGACTCGCACCGCAACTGACAACCGGTGTTTGTTGTCTTACGTCCCTGTGACCTAACTGTTGAGTAAAAGGACTCGATGGAATAAGTACCAAATTTCGAAGAAAAATATTAAAAGAACAAATTCTGGATTCGACTTGTTCGGTTAAGCCTTTCAAAGTGGCGCCCCAGCATGGCCGCAGAAGAATAACTGAAACAAGTGAAAAAGAAAACAGAAAAAGAGAAAAGAAGAAAAGAAAAAGTAAAACAAGAACACAAGAACGAAACAGTATATTGTAATCTGGAAGTTAATTCCACCAAGGAAAATGGTTTAGAAAAGGTCAAAACGGGAGAAATAGTAGAAGACAACAACAACAACAACAACAACAACAACAACAACAACAACAACAACGACAACAGCAGCAGCAGCAGCAGCAGCAGCAACAGCGGCAACGAGAAAACGATAAAATGGAAATAGAAGTCTAAAAATATATGTAGACGACGGTCGAAACCAGAGATTAGAAGAGAATTTCCCAAAGAAGTAATTAGGACGAAATAAATCTGATAGGATACAACATACAGAAATAAAGTAGAAAATTAGTAAAGCGCATTACAAAAGAGTCAGATTAATACATATTTATATATATATATATATATATATATATATATATATATATATATATATATATATATATATATATATGTATATATATATATATATATATATATATATATATATATATATATATATGTATATATGTATATATATGTTGTATTAAAACGAAGAAAAAACGAACTCAATGCCAGAAATTGTGGGTATATATCTATCTATATATATATATATGTGTGTGTGTGTGTACATATATATATATATGTTTATCTATCTATCTATCTATCTATCTATCTATCTACATATATATATATGCATATATATGTGCATATATATATATATATATATATATATATATATATATATATATATATACACATATATATTTATATATTTGCGTGTGTATATATATATGTACATATATGTGTATATATATAAAGATATACATACATACATACATACATACATACATAAATATATATATATATATATATATATATATATATATATATATATATATATATATATATATATATATATATATATATATATATGGGTTTGGTTGACAAGTTAAGCAAAGGGGAGGTAGAAAATAACGTGAACATAACATACCTGATAATAGTAATATATATATATATATATATATATATATATATATATATATATATATATATATATATATATATATATATATATATATATATATATATATATATATAGCCATTTCAGTGATGAACAATAGATTAATCATAATAAATTGGAAGTTAAGTGAGGTGAAGAGTATAGATAGGAGGTGGGGATGCGGGAAATAGAAAACTAATCGATGTATTGTTACGCTAGTATTCTAAAATTGATGCAGATAAAATAAACCTGTCCTGTGTATAGGGAGGAAGGGGCTTGGTGAAAATAGACGAGCTATGATGGTGGATCTAAAATAATCAGAAATAAGCAAAAAGAGATTGATTAATTTAATATAGAAACATGTAAAATATATATAAAAAGATAAAAATATATAAATAAATGAAATACGTTTATTTCTCTGTATTTATAGAAACGGTAGAAAAGGATAAGAAACAATAAGAAAAATAAAAATAGTTGAGAAAAGAACAAAGCAGTAATAAAAGATTTATAATCGTTTATCTTTTATCGTTTACTTTTACCAGTTATTGGACTGCGATCATGCTGGAGCACCGTCGTGAAGTATTTAGACGAACGAATAGCACTCAGTACTTATTTTGAAGGCTGGTGCTTATTTTATTGTTCTTTTTTGCCGGAGTGCTAAGTTACGGTGACGTGTTTAAACCAGTATCCGTTGTCTAGTGGTTTGAGGTGGACACACACACACACACACACACACAGAACGACATAGACGGCATTCATATATAAGCGACATTCGCTTTCATAATCACGAAATGTCTCACCAACGCATATCAGCTTCCGGTCCACAGATGTCATGTATACATTCCTTATACCTTTTTTACTGCCACGACAGTGGCGCCTGTTTCCCCGATGTGGTTGGCTTCAAATCAACTCTCATGAATTCTTCGTGACTTACTCGTCTCTCCTTCTCTCGTCAGTCGCCGCTTGTAGTGAGTGGTAAGGATGATGATAATAGCGATGATGATGGTTATGATGATGATGATGATGATGATGAAGCTGATGACGATGGTGATAATGGTGGTGGTGGTGATGGTGGTGACGACGATAATAATGATGGCGAGTGTGGTGATGGCAAGGAAGTTGTTTATGACGGCGATGTGACGAATCAATCAATTTGTTAGCACTTCATTAATTCATCCATATGAAGTAGAGATGTATTAATAAGATATTAGCGCCGAGCTACATTTAATATTGGGCAACAATCATATATGTATACATACATACATATATGTATATATATATATATATATATATATATATATATATATATATATATATATATATATATATATATATATGTATGTATGTATATATATATATATATATATATATATATATATATATATATACATATATATACATATATATATACACATATATATATGTATACATACTTATATATATATATATATATATATATATATATATATATATATATGTATATATATATATATATATCATATAGTAATATATGTATATATATGTATATATATTATATATCATGTGTGTGTGTGTGTGTATTTTATATGAATATCATCAATTTTCTGTGACTCTACATTATTACTCTGATCGAAATAATTCATTGTGTCTGAATTATTTTTTTTTGTTTTTCTGCAACTCAACGCTGAAACAGCAACAACGACGACGACGACAACAACAACAACAACAACAACAACAAAAGTGACAAGGACGAGAACGACAGCCACAGCTACAAGAACAACAACGCGAACAACCTATCGGAATAATAAAATATTAAACGAACAGTCAAAAGTAGGAAATACTTCATTAATATATATGTATTCATGTATATATGTATATATATATATATATATATATATATATATATATATATATATATATATATATATATATATATATATATATATATATATATATTTATGTATATCAGACTGTGTAAAAATTAGACCAACGTTTTGAAATATGAAATTCAGCACAATATGTTTCAACAATGCGGAAATTCTATTCATCAAAGTACGTACCATTACAATCAACACATTTTTGCCAACGAGTTTGTTTTATTCGGGTAACACAAAAATCTGGAATTCTGGAGCTGATGAATTCTTTGAATACACTTTCAGCATCGGTTTGATTTTTGATCTCCTTCGCTCGCAGGAAACCATGAAGGTGCTTGAAAAACGCAGTAGTAGGTAGGAGAAAGGTCTGGAGAATAAGCTGGGTGGGGAAGAACTTCGTAGCCAAGTTCCCTCAATTTTTGGAGAGTCATTAGTGAAACGTATGGTCAAGCATTGTCATGAAGAATTATTGGCCCTCTTCTGTTGACCAGTCTGCGACGGAGGAGAAGCAGATTTTTGTTCTTTTGTGCCGTAGACCATTTACCATTTCTGTGGTGCTTATTTTGCTTACTGGTGGGGACTCATAAAAGAAAAGCTTTGGATTAGTCAGAACGTATGAAACAAAGGCTCACTAAAAGTTTCAACACAAGCACGGACGTTTAGGAGAAACTTCTGAAAATTCTGTGGCACGACAAAGACTTAACGTTAACAGAATACCACACATTTCGACAAGTGGTGGCTGAAACAGATTAAACAAGCTCAATCCTTAAGTGGTATTTTATTTTATCAGCCCCTGGAGGATTAAAGGCAATATGGATGTCAAGAAAATTTATAATTCTATACAGTTTTTGCGTTTCACCGGCATATTGATAATCCAAGCAAAAGATGTAGTTCGGTAATTTGGTATTTGGCAATAAACTGCTCTTGAAGTATGTTACAGGAAATAATTATCTGGTTAAATGAAGGATGGAAGAAAAAGCCTGAAGATAGAAAGGGGTGCCGATATGTAACGTAATTGTATTAATCATTCACAAATGAAAATTACGAGGTTTTAGAAAAGCTTGTAACTCACCTTATCCATCCATTTATCTATCTACCTATCTATCTATCTATCTATCCATCTATCCATATATCTATCTATTTATCTATCTAGTCAAATCATTGAAATCCAAGAACTTAAGATTTATCAGCACGAAAATAAACTGGAACTGGGTGTGTTTTGAACTTAGAATGTAGTCATTCGTAACTAAACTATAAAGACTGCATACTGCAAAATATTACGTCTTTCGCTCTAGCAATTCTTAGGACTAGTGACCGGATTTTTTTTTGTTGGAGCAATTTATTATTATGAATTAATTCCTCTTAGAGAATTTTTTCATCCAATATTTTTAAAAGCAAGTAAAATTTCATATTACTAAAACACATATTGAGACACCGATTTTCATATTTTTCTACCCATTAAAAAAGTATATTTCCATTTTATTTCCAGGTTTGAAATATAAAATTATTGACGCCTTCTTTTTTTGCGTTTTTTTTTACTCCAGTAATAATTTTTCAAAAATCCGAAATCGAATTCAAATAAAAATGCTAAGCATATAAATAATAATAATAATAATAATAATAATAATAATAATAATAATAATAATAATAATAATAATAATAATAATAATAATAAATAGTAAATGATAATGATAATAATAATAAGGACAAACTGCGCAAAAATACAAAATTCAATAAAGTAAAATTGAATTTAAATCAATAAAAAATATTTTAGTTATTGGTATTAAATTTCATAGGAGAAATTTAAAATTCAATTTTATAATTTAATCGAGATATATTAAGTTATTCACTCTATAACATCACACACTTAAGCGCCTGCGCACGAATTCGCCTACACAACATCACAGATACACACACACACACAACATACATACTCAAACGTTTCCTGCATACTTCAAGCCATATATATATATATATATATATATATATATATATATATATATATATATATATATATATATATATATATATATATTTATATACATACATACGTTCACGCATATATATATATATATATATATATATATATATACACATACATACGTGCACGCATGCATACATATATATATGCTTTCATATACCGCTTCAAAAACCAAAGAGAAAAAGGATAACTACAGACAACTACCACGAAACTTTCAGTTTCTTTACCCAGGAAATAAATTCACGTTTATACTAAAATTAATTGGTGCATTTGATTTGTGAGTTAATGCCAAATTGAAAATCTGGGAAAGCAGGGTTTTTCAGAAAAAGAATTCAACAAGCTAATTCGCACGTCACAAATATACGAAGTCTGCTATAAAACTATAGTAAAATAACGAATCAGGTTAGCCGCGCATAAACAAACTCAGTTGGCTTGAGACCACATTGTGGAAAGACGCTAAAGAAAGGTGCGTTGTAGTAAACAGCGGGTTGCATATGCATATCTTCTATGCAGCAGAAACACGTGTCGGTTATATTAACCAATTAAGGAAAAATAAAAAGTTAAATTTGAAGATGTACCAGTCTCCGTATTCTTTGTAACTGCCTTATATATGCATGTGGTTAGGAAGAAAGATTCTTACTACACAACCTCGCCTGCGTCTATATAATCTATCTATCTATATGCATACATGTGGGTGGAGAGATAGATAGATAGGCGGATAGATTGCACACACATATATGTATATAAAAACCTAAACTCATAATATGTGTGTCTGTGTCTGTGTATGCATGTGTGTGGGTGTTTGTGTGCGTGCATTTGCATTTGTTTTCTCTATGTGTGAGTATGTCTGTCTTAATTTATGAGAAATAAACGGGGGTTACGACCCCGAA
>NC_142952.1:4186586-4194086 GCF_046866305.1 Octopus bimaculoides
CACACACACACACACACACACACAAACACACACACACACTCATACACATATACATATATTTTCATATATATGTATATATATATATATAATATATGTTCATATATATGCATAAATTATTAAAATACGCACCGTATACAGGACGTCACCAACGAGTGAAAAATATGTAAACACACGAGAGGATAAAATACCAAAAACTATACGTACGTATGTATATATGGATTTGTACTAATGTGACAGGTCAACTAAGCCAAAATATACACACACACACATGCACATATATATATAGACACGTGACCTGACGGCTATGGTGTTGCGTCTGTTGATCACAAGATCGCAGTTTCGACTTCGGGGCTGGTCGATGCATAGTATTTTTCAATAAAACAGTTCATCTCGTATTGCCACCCCCACCGTAGTCACTTCGACATCTAACGTTGTACACCTGTACAAGCAGAGGCGGCGTCTGTAAACTGTAATCTTTAATCATTATAAACATATTCTCTTAGCAGCTATGTTCTCCAGCGAGGAATTCCCGAATTTTCGTCTGTCGCTTTACGATAGGAAGGTCCGCCAGATATATGAGCACGACCATGACTGACAAATTATCTTGTTTCTGTTCTTTTGTTTTTCAGTGGCTATGGGGTGGGTGGGTGGGTGGGTGGGGTGGTGGTGGCTACAATGGCTTTTGAAGCCAGTAAGCGACATGCATCTTTTTGTTGCAGTTTCAGCAATAATTATCAAGTGCTGCAATTAGGTGGTCGTTCTGTACAACACTTTAATTTTGCACTTCAATGTGTCTTGTGAGTCGAAATCGACTGGAAAATTCTCTACCGTATATATATATATATATATATATATATATATATATATATATATATGTATACACTCACACACACACCGCGGATAGACACACACATGTACACTTATTCATGTATTTGAACGAGCATACATGCATTCATATAGAAGTAGAATATGCTGGCTAAGCCGCATGGTTAATAAATCTACATGGCAATCATGATCTGTAGCCTCCACTGTGTAACATCTAAGGTAATTGTCTTTTAACATAGCCTCTAGTAAGTTCAAGCCTTATGAATAAAATTTGAAGACGGAAGCTGTTTGGAAAAGCATGTAATTGAAAGTATAACCTTGTCACTTACTTCCACTTTGATTCACGTTGAGAATGAGCTTAAGGCTATACGTGTCAATGTAATAACCTGTCTCTTTTATAATTCAATGATAAGTTAGTTTCGTTGATTGAATAATTCAAATTCTCATTACTTCGTGTGTTTTTTTTCTTTTTGTAAAGGATGTAGATGCGTTATGTACGCTTCTGTTTACCTACATATATCTATATATCTATCTATCTATTTGGCCTTAAAGACGTGGTGGTTGTCGACTCGATAGACGAGAATGGCCACCACTGACAGATTATCTCGTTTCTGTTCTTTTGTTTATTGATGGCTATGGGGGTCCACAATAGCCTTTGTAGCCAGCAAGCGCCTAGCATTTTTCGTTGCAGATGTAGCATTAATTTCCAGGTGTTTCAATCAGGTGCTCGTTCAGTGCAGCAGTCTGATTTTGTACTTCCACGTGCCTTGTGAGTCGAAATCGGCTTGAATATTCACTACTACATAGATCGGAAAACTGATTAGCTGCCAGAAATTGGTTGTATTCATCCCGAGGCCATATATACGCACACACGCACATGGATGTATTTACAGATCAACTGCCCTACTGATATGAATATCTCTTGGAAAATCAATTAGAAAGAGAATAACTATAGAGAACTGCTTCGAAACCTTGAACTTCTTTCGCTCAGCCTATATATATTCACATTTATACCTATAACAATTGGTACACTTCGCTTTGTGAGTAAATGTCAGACAACCTTAAAAAAAAAAATTTCGGAGTTTTTAAAACTTAAAATCAACTAGTTAACATGCATATTACATATACAATCTGTAAGCGGAACTGTATAAATATGCAAGAATATTCTTAAGTTCAAATTGTGATATTGTTTTTGCTATCTACTTTCCAACGTTGGGACTTTATATTGAAAATAAAAAGTACACACAAACAGCGGTAATTACAATCCACGAACTTATCATTGAGGTTTCCGGCACTTTGAACACCATAAGGTTACAGCAGTGATGTAATCTGAAAATTACTTTTGAAATAATTAATTTCATCTTCGTGTCGTATAAATTGTAAATTTACAATCTTATAAATTTTAAGCTTATATACTATAAATTTAAGGTTTATATCTTAAAAATTTTAGGTTAATGTCTCACAAATTTATACACTTCTTCAAGTTTCTACTTTCCACATTTTAGCATCGCTATAAGTTGCCTTAATTGATACATTTACAACAATTTCCCCTTAATTCCTTCAAGTATTTAATTATTCTAATAATTATCCTTTCCCATAATTACCCCGCTTCCAAATTATCTCTTTCATTTCACTTTCATTTCTAATTAATATTGTTATTCAGTTACTGTTTTAATAATCTCTCAGCTGCTTGGTTATCTCCCCACATTATTAATTACACATTAATTTTAATTGTCATTCAGCTAACTCTAATTTTTATTACTCCACTGTTACTTTATTTTATTTCATTTCAAATTCCTTCATTACTCGAGAATTATTCCTGTGTCCCCCACCTCACCTCCTTACATCATCTATAATTTATTGCTATATTAATGCTTAATCTACATGTTAATCACACGCCACATGTGACTGGTCCTAGCAATGGCCGTTTATGTTTCTGCTACGTTTGAAATTTTTGCATTCTGCTCATTTCTGACATGTAAAATATTTGACTTCTGAGCTGAGGAAGCGTTCACATAGAAACTTCGAGTCACGGGCGTAAATGGCAAATCCTAATTACATACATACATGCATGCATACATACATACATGCATAATTACGTACATAAATACAGAGAGAGCCAAAAGTCTCGCACAAAATAAGTCCACTACGCTTCGGAATTGTCGAAAACATGATTCTTACTCAGCCTTTTCAGATCGAATGAAATAAGTAAAATAAGGATGAATACACACGTACGTGTACATGAGGATCAAAATTAATAATAATAATAATAATAATAATAATAATAATAATAATAATAATAATAATAATAAATAATGATGATGTTGATGATGATGATGATGATGATAATGATGATGATGATAATGATGATGATGATGATAATGATGATGATGATGATGATAATAATAATGATGATGATGATGATGATAATGATGATGATGATGATGATGATGATGATGTCTGTTAGTATGAGATCATGGAGAACCACACTGACTTCGAACAAAGACAATGGATCTCTCAATGCTGGAGATGTAAGAGCGTATGAAAACCCGTACTAAAACTGCTGTAAATGCATATACAGATAGAAGCCAGAAAGCAGTAGTTTCCATCGACATGGAATCCGTTACAAATGTGTATCATTTCTGTACACATTTATATATGCACATATCACACACATAAATAGATATACAGAGGAGCAAGCAGAGTTAAATATGCACTCATCCAGAGACTTGTATGCGTGTATAATTATGCACATACATGCACACACACTCATATATATATATATATACATATAAATGTATGTATGTATATATATATATATATATATATATATATATATATATATATATATATATATATATATATATATATATATATATATATATATGTATGTGTGTGTGTCCGTGTCCGTGCCTCTGTGTGTGTGTGTGTGTGTATGTGTGAGTGCGTCTTTCTACATTCCTGTATAGAGACACTGTCAATATAAGCGTAAGATTATATACAATCGTAAAGTCTTATACACGAAAACGATAGCAAATACATTCAAATGTGCACTCACACACGCACAAACACACACACACACATATATGCACACATACGCACACACACACACACACACACACACACACACACACACACACACACACACACACACACACACACACACACACATATATGCAAATATACATGTCTTTGTATTTATGTACATATATATCTATATATAAAAGGTAATCTATGTATTATATATGTATATATATATGTATATATACATACATGCATATATATATATATATATATATATATGAATGTAAATAGATATGTACATATGTATATGTATGTATTATATATACATGCATACATACATGCCTACATATATATATATATATATGTATGTATGTATGTATGTATGTATGTATGTATGTATGTGTGTGTGTGTGTGCGTAATTTAAAGTGTCTAGAGATATTAATCAATTAAGAAATTTGTTAAATGCTAACGAAATTCTAGTTCGAATTCGGTCTTTTATTAATCAGGTTGATCTCTATTTATTTTTTTTTACGTATTCATAAAACAATCAGAACCTGTAATTTGCTCAGCAAAATTCGTTTTAGTAGCGAAGTTTCGGCATTATCTCTGTCTCTCTGGTTAAATCTCTGCCCCTGACTCAGATTGTATCTTCGTTTCATTTATAATTGCTTTCATTACGCATTTTCAATTAGGAGTGAAGTCAGTGACACACAACTACTTGAATATTTTTCAAACTGGTCATTAGAATTATATATAGGCATTACCAATATGCTACCGGGAAATTTTTTTTCGAACAGCTGTAATTTACTTTGCTGTTGTTTCTGATAAAAAAAAAAAAAACAAAACTGTATGACATATAACTCACTGGGAAACATTTCTTGATGAGCGATAAGAAATATCTAGCTATGTCTGATATTACATTTTTAGAGAAGGACAGGTAAAACCAAATTATGTGTCATTTTCTGTTTGCTGTATTACTTCTGGTTAATTCTTAAAAAAAAAAATTTCTTCAAGTTCAACATTGTAAGACTACATAGCGTCATTGAAGCTACATATTATTACAATTTCGGATATCTCTCTATCTATATTGTTAGTTTATATTTTAATATCACAGACGGGTGGATAGAATTCTTTTTTATATGCAAAACGTTTATATATAAGACTGTCTTGTTTCAGTTTCCGCCTACCAAATACACTCACTAGGGTTTTAGAAGAAGACACTTGCCCAAAGTGTCACACAGTGGAACTGAATCCGGAAACATATGGTTGAAAAGCAAGCTTCTTACCACACAACCATGCCTGCATATATATATGTATATATATATATATATATATATATATATATATATATATATATATATATATATATATATATATATATATATATATATATATATATATATATATATATATATATATATATATGTATATATATATATATATATATATATATATATATATATATATGTATATATATATAGATAGATATATACATGTATATATATACTCATATATATATATATATATATATATATATATATATATATATACACACAGACATATATTTATATATATATATATACACACAGACACACATACATATATATGAGCATACACAGAAGCACACACACCCATACACACACACACACACACACACACACACTCACACAAACGGCGTGTTTAGTGTCTGAGTATATGCACTAATAGGTATGTATACGCATGCGAAAGAGCGAGTAATGGCCGGGGCGGCGGCTTCTTCGACATTGGTTCTGGTCGTTGTGAATGTGGATTTGTAAGTAGCGATGGTTGTGGACGGTGGTGGTGTCGATGTTGGATTGGTTAGAAGTGATGGAGCTGGCGGCGCTGAAGGTGTCGCTGGTGGTGGTGGTGGTGGTGCCGTGTTAGAAATGTCCGCTGTCTCTGGTTGTGTCATGAATAATTGAGTTTACACCAAGTTTTGTGTCCGTGACACTACGTGAATAACGATTTGATGGCAGAGCAGCACGGCAAAATTGTGATTTCTCATGGGGAACATACAATATATATATATATATATATATATATATATATATATATATATATATATCTATATATCTATGTATATGTATATATACATATACTTATATATATATATGTACATATATATTATATATATATATATATATATATATATATATATATATATATATATATATATATATATATATATATGTATATATATTGAAAGATGGTTTCATGTATGTGTATAGGTGCTTGTATCTATGTATCTACTCATATAAGCCTGCTTTTAAGTATGTTTGTGTTAGTATGCGTATATATATATATATATATATATATATATATATATATATATATATATATATATATATATAGAGAGAGAGAGAGAGAGAGAGAGGTAGATAGATAGATAGATATATCTGCATATATATATATATATATATATATATATATATATATGCAGAGAAAGAGACTGAGAGAGAGAGAGAGAGAGAATGTGGTAGCGAGAGACAGAAACAGAGAGAGAGAGAGGGAGGGAGAGGAAGGAAGAGAGAGAATGAGGGTGCGAAGGGGAGAGAGAGGACGAGAGAGAAAAACATTTATGCAAGTATACATATCTATACATATATAAAATTACATCTCTCTCTCGCTCTCTCTCTCTCTCTCTCTCTCTCTCTCTCTCTCTATCTATACATACATATATATATATCATTATAAATAAATAGATAGATAGATATATGTATGTGTGTATGTACTAGCATCCAGCACTGAGTAATTAAGGAATCCACTTCGCAATCAGTCGAAAGACGCCTGTTGTTATTTTAAATTGTTTGTATTCGTAATTGTGTACCATGTTCTCCGTTTTTTGCTTGACTGTTTGTTTTTTTGTCTTTGTTGTCGTGCACATTCACTAGCTTTCTTACAAAGAGGCCTAATGCTCTTAGCTTAGACATTTTGGGGTCAACCAGATCGAACCATCTCAAGAGGAACCGCCCGAAATGGTTGTGACTTCTGGTACTTGACTGATGAAAAAAAGCCAAGAATGACCCGTCATTTTTTGCCTGTCCTTCTAATTGTTGTTCCTCTTGTCCACCTTTGTGTCGTCTACCTGTCCGAACGTTCTAATTCCCTCCATTGCGTTTTTGTTCCATTTATTTATATATATTAGCTGCTTTCTCGTATACGAGCAAAGCCATTGGTTGAAAGAATCGTCGAAATGATTCATTGTCGATGCAATGTGAGGCCCTTCCGTGACTCTTGAACCCGGTCAAAGATTTGTACATTCTATTGCATAATGCACAGTTGTCCTGGCTGGCAGAAGAAATAGTTGCCATAGTATGAACTATTTTGATAGACTTTATCAATCCTCCAACGGAGAGGCACAGCCTTCCATATGTTTATATAGTTCGAAGTGTAGAATACAGAAGACTAAGCCAGGTGTGCCTGAATGTGTGTGTGTGTGTGTGTGTGTGTGTGTCTGCGTTGGTTGCACTTTTGGACGTGCGAACTTTATATAAGCATATATCTATATATACGTGCATATATATCTGTATATCCAAGTCTGTATGTACGCACTCGTGTATGTAAGTATATTTGTATGCCTGTATGTGTTTGTATAGCTATGCGTTTATCTATTTGTGCATTTCTATGCA
>NC_142952.1:4209086-4211586 GCF_046866305.1 Octopus bimaculoides
TGAAATACTGTATGATCGTGGGATATCGTGCGTCGGGAGAAGGAGTAAGAGGTAAGCCATCTGTATTGAAAGTAAATTGATTTTAAATTTTCTGTTTTGCGTCGAAGATTCAAGTGTCTACAGATCGAATTTTATTTTGAAGTATTTGTTTATTTAAAAGTTGCACGTTGGAAAATTGCCAAAGAAAGGATTTTGAATAATTCTAAGATAAATAGCTGTCAGTTTTTTGTTTCTTTGGTATATTTTGCAAGTGAAGTAATATTTAAATTAATTTAGGAAGATGTGCTGAGGTTCTTTAGTGACCTTATATGTAAAGACAAAGGCGTGGGGAGCTGGCAGAAACGTTAGCACGCCGGGCGAAATGCTTAGCGGTATTTCGTCTGCCGTTACGTACTAAGTTCAAATTCCGCCGAGGTCGACTTTGCCTTTCATCCTTCCGGGGTCGATTAAATAAGTACCAATTACGCACTAGGGTCGATGTAATCAGCTTAATACCTTTGTCTGTCCTTGTTTGTCCCCTCTAAGTTTAGCCCTTTGTGGACAATAAGGACAAATATGTAAAGACAAAAAGCAGGGAACATTTTGTTTGGGTTGCGTGTGTATATGTATATATATTTATTTCTTTATTGCTCACAGGTGGCTAAACATAGAGGGAACAAGAACGGACAAAGGGATTAAGTCGATTACATCGACCCAAGTGCGCAACTGGTACTTATTTAATCGACCCCCGAAAGGATGAAAGGCAAAGTCGACCTCGGTGGAATTTGAACTCAGAACGTAGCGGCAGACGAAATACCGCTAAGCATTTCGCCCGGCGTGCTAACGTTTCTGCCTGCTCGCCCTCCTATATGTGTATATATATTGAACCATTACTAAGTAAACTATTACTACAATACTGGGAGAGTAAATATTACAAGCTACTGTAAAGATTACAAGCACATCATATTCGGAACTATACTTAAAAGATTCTAACATAGTCACAATGTCACACATAACACCCTCTTAAACTGTCACACCACCTCGCAACGTCACATCTAATGTTCACTGACGCTTCCACCACGCCACACTGTAATGTTACATAACCACGTGACAGCTACCACACAGTAACTGGTACACCCGCTCACAACGTCATGCTGGCAACAACTGTACTACATGTAACAAAGCATAATGCAGCGTCATAACCGTCACAACGTCACACAACCGGTGCACTTATGTCATTGCAGCTTATGATGTCGCGCCTAGTGCACCCTATAATTATGCTTTACCTCATCATGCACACACAGCGTACTCTAATATTCTACGACACCTGACAACGTCATACTACATCACAGTGCACCATACCATAAAAATGCCGTACCGCATTACATTACGCTGTACCAGATCAAACCAACACAATACTAGATCACACCTGATCAACACCATAATAACACCACACCACGCCAAACCAAGCCACACGGCATTGCAACATACCACTCCCACCCTATGCAACACTACGCTGCATTATACAACATTAACACCACATAACGCAACGTCACCACGTTAACACCGCTCCGCACCGCACCGCAATGCACAGCATCGCACCATACCGCACCCAGGCCCAGAGCTAAACATCACGAAAGACCCAGCCATAACATCACATAACTTCACATAACGTAACTACTCTCTCCTGACTGTTATTAAAAGACAATCACCATTTTCTTTGCACGAACGAGCTGATCAATAATAATAATAATAATAATAATAATAATAATAATAATAATAATAATAATAATAATAACAATAATAATAATAATGATAATAATAATAATAATAATAATGATAATAATAATAATGATAATAATAATAATAATAATAATAATAGCAACAACAAAAACAACGACAACAATATTAATAATAATGAAGATGCAGAAAAAAGAAAGAAAGAAAGAACAACGACGACAACAACAACAACAGCAACAACAAAGCGAAACAGTTTTTTCCACTTAAGAGAAATCAATGAATGATTTATCGTAACGACTCTCACCTCAAGTCTTCGATCTACAACATTTAAACGCCAATCGTTAACAACCATCTATCGATCAAATCGATCGATCCATTCATTCACGTTATTATTAATCAGACACAACTAGCTGATTGGCTGGAATTGTGAACAACAAGACTATTAAAACACCAGACAGATATATATATATATATATATATATATATATATATATATATATATATATATATATATATATACAAAGACATAAATGTATGTGTGTGTGTATATATATATGTGCATATATATATGTATGTATATTTATACACACAAACACACACACCATGGACATACACGCATACCTTTACACAACCAATCCTCGTTAACCTTAAATCGTGTTTGCTTCATCGATTCCTTGTTGGATTGTTTCTTTAACTTTACGCGTGTTCACAAGGACTTCCCTTACTAAGCAAGTGACGTGTTCAATGTGTGACGTCTTCCTCATTACTTAATACTAAAGAA
>NC_142952.1:4216586-4226586 GCF_046866305.1 Octopus bimaculoides
GTTTAGAAAGAAAATAAGAATCCGTTTTAAATGATAGATTAAAGATGTATATTGTATAACTGAAAAGAAAAAAAAAAAGAAAGAAATGGCTTAATTTTATCAGAAAGCACACCGTAGAATTTCTATAAGCCAATAGACATTGTTAAACATAATCATTAAAGAAAAAACGGAAACATTGAGCATATCGGAAAACTATTTCTTTTTTTTTTTTATTTGGAAGCGAAGCTAAGTAAAAGATAAACAATAGTTGGTTAGATTCGTACGTAAGAATAAGAATTATAAAATAGATATAAAAGTAAATATACGTGAGTAGGCGCAAGGCGTGGCTGTGTGGAAAGAAGCTTGCTTCTCAACCACATGGTTCCGGTTTCTGTCCCATTGCGTGGCACCTTGGGCAAATGTCTTCTACTATACCCTCGGGCCGAACGAATTTGGTGGACGGAAACTGAAAGAAGCCAGCCGCATATATATATATATATATATATATATATATATATATATATATATATATATACGTGTGTGTGTGTGTGTGTGTGTATGATACCCCACAACCAATTGACAACCGGTGCTGGTATGTTTACATCTCCGTAATTTAGCGGTTCTGCAAAAGAGACTGACAATAAATACCAGGATTAAAAATAAAAAAAACAGCACTAGGGAGTCGATACACTCGACTAAAAAATCTTGAAGGTAGTACCCCAGCATGGCCACAGTATAATGACTGAAATAAATCCTTTCTATTATAGGCACAAAGCCTGAAAGTTTGGGAGAGGTGATGGTCGATTACATCAACCCCAGTATTTGACTGATATTTATTTTATCGCAGCCAGAGGGATAAAAAACAAAGTCGACTTCGGCGGAATTCGAACTCAGAACGTTAAGACGTACGAAATGCCGCCATGACTCAGCCAAAAGGTAAAGGGTATGAGTATTTCTTTTCACATCCTGAACTGCCAAAAGAAATCCTTTTTCAAATCCCACTTTAAAAAATCTAGACCAAGTGACTGGATAACATTCCACTGACAGGACAAGATGATACAGAGCTGACCAAAGGGGGGGGGGGGTGTCCGTCTTCAGCTTCAAAATATATTTAGCCACGTACACCATTCAACCTCTTTCATTACAGACACTATCGGTAACCTTTGCCGAACCGCTACGTGAAGGGGACGTAAACACTGCCTGACTTACCTTGATTAAGGCCTGTGGTGAGGTGACTCACGCGACGAACTAAACCAAAGTTCTAAGAATTTTACACACACACGCACACACACACACACACACACACACACACATATATATATATAATCCTTTCAGAGAGCTTTAGTCGGCCCTAGGCTACAGTAGAAAGTACTTGCTCAAGATACCACGCAGTGGGATTGAACGTGAACGATGTGGCTGCGAAGCAAATTTTCTTTTCCACGTGGACATTCCTACGCCAATATTAATAACGATCATAATAATAATAATAATGATAATAATAATAATAATAATAATATTAATAATAACAATCAAATTAATATTAATAATAACAATAAATTTAATAATAATAATAATAATAATAATAATAATTTTTAAGGTTCGGCGCCAAGCCAAATATTTGTTGAGAAGTGGTGTATAGACAAATGAAATATCTTATAAAATAAATGGCGTAGAAATTTCATTAGTAGACAGGTTATGAAAGTCAGGAAGACAACTGATGGTCATTAAACCAAATGGGGTCGGCTCATTCATCTTATTTAGGGAAAGCTTCTTTTCCCATTCTTCCTTCATTCCTTTCTTTCTTTCTTCCTTCCTTTGTCTCTTTCTTTGTTTCTTTCTTTTCCTTGTTTCTTTTTGTACATTATATTTTCTTTAATAAATTATGACAGGCAAGTAAATAATAATAATAATAATAATAATAGTAATAGTAGTAATAATGATACTATTTACTGTAATTCAAGCCAATATACATACATACATATATACATGCACACACACGTGTGTGTGTAATATATATATATATGTACATACATATCCATCTATCTGTGTGTATATATACATATATATACATCTATATATATATGATCTATCTCCAGTCGAATAGATTCTGTATCATGTACGTCTTCAGTGCAAATGTTAGAAAATAAAATAAACATTACTTTTTATAGTTCAGGCAGGTAAAAAGATTTCTTTAAAAACTCTATTCTTTTATTTTCTCCAGCAAAAAAAAAAAAATGTAGAATAATAAGAAATAGTTTCATATCCTTTGCTCCTTAGAAAGAGAAGGAGAAAGAATGAGTAAGCGAGAGAGAAGAAAGAGAGAGAAGCAAAGGCAAAGGTAAATACGTAGGAGGTGGAGGAAGAGAGAGTGAGGGAAAGAGAGAGATGGGGGGGGTGTTAAAGCAAAAGAAAGAATGAATGTTGTTGTATTTTTACTAAACCGAACTACATAAAACTTATGGCCATATTTTAGTGAAATCTCCCTTATTGACTGGACTGGCCTACAATTATTATGATCGCCAGCGCTTCCACCTCCTCCACGAACACGATCAGCCTCATCACCAGCACCAGCAACAACACGTCAGAGACGATCATACTGACCTTTCTCTCAGCTCAATAACCATAGCATCATAACACATTATAACATCGATCTTATTAGGTATTCTATTTCTCAGAATCACTCCTCAGTTTATTTTTAAGCAGCAGAAAAAACAAAACAAAACAAAACAAAACAAAAAAACAAAATATGAAAGAAAGAAAAAAAACTACCCCCCAACAAAAATCGATATTTGTTATTAGTTGCCGAAATAGCGCTATGTATCGAACAAAGGTAAAAAAACAACAACAACAACAACAACAATGACCACGACCACGACAACACCACCACCAACAACAACAACAACAGCCACAACAACGGAAACGACGGCTGCAACATCAACAACTACAATAATAGTAACAACAACGAAAACAAGAAGAAGAAGAAAATAAACAGGTCGACTAGGAGAACAATAGTAGACGGCAACACCGCCCCGCCGATGTCAACGACTCCACCATTAACACCACCACCACCACCACCACCACTACAACCCCCACCCCCACCACCACCATTGCTATTAACACAACCACCAACACCTGCATCGCCACGTCAACAACGACGATCCTACTACTACTACTACTACTACTACTACTACTACTACTACTGCTGCTGCTGCTGCTGCTGCTATGACCACTAATCCCCTTTCTGCCATTGACATCTCTACCCCTACTGTTACTACTAATAATAATACTACCACCACAACTACTACAACGTCTACAACAACAACTACTACTACTACTAACACCAACACCACCACCACCACCAATACAACCACCACCACCACCACCACCACCACCACGAATCCTACTACCATTAATATGACTACTACTACTACTACTACTACTACTACTACTACTACTACTACTACTACTACTACTATCATCAACTCCACCACCGCTGCTACCACTCCACCAACTATTCCATTAGTACAAACGCAACGAGCCCCACCCCACCACCAATAGCACTGATGCCACCACTCTTACTACCTTAGTCGCTGCCACTCCCTACTACAACACCAACAACTGCATTACTGCGAGCAAAACCAGAACAACGCAACTATTTAGATCCTCAGCAGTTCCTTTTGACATAGTAATATTAATAACAACACCGCCACCTCTTAAACCGATGCCTCCGCCATGGATTAGAAAGACCACCAGCACCAGCACCAGCACCACCACGACTACCTCCACCGTCATCGCCAACAAGCCATCAGCTCCTACCATCACTTCGACCGCAACCAGCTTCGGCCAAACAACAACGTCATCATCATCATCATCATCACAAACACCACAAGCACAACTATCACCTCTGCTTCCATTACAAAAATAAGAAGAAATAAAAACAAACGAACAAGGAAAAAAAACAAACAAACAAAACAAAACAAGCGAGGCGTGGCTGTGTGGTAAGGAGCTCGCTTCCGAATCATATGGTACTGGGTTCAGTCCCACGGCGTGGAACTTGTACAAGTAGCTTGTACTATATCCTTGTTAAACGGAAACTGACAGAAGACCGTCGCTAAATCGTCCAACCACTCTACATGCCATCACTTTATAATACACACATTTTGAAAGCGAGGGCGTAGACAGACAGAAATTCATAAAAGTGGTATTTGTATGTGTGAAGGCGCGTGGCTTAGTGGTTAGGGCATTCGGCTCGCGATCGTAAGGTTGTGAGTTCAATTCCCGGCGACGCGTTGTGTCCTTGAGTAAGACACTTTATTTCACGTTCTTCGAGTCCACTCAGCTGGCAAAAATGAGTCGTACCTGTATTTCAAAGGGGCCGGCCTTGTCACACTCTGTGTCACGCTGAATCTCCCTGAGAACTACGTTAAGAGTACACGTGTCTGTTGAGTGCTCAGCCACTTGCAAGTTAATTTCACGAGCATGCTGTTCCGTTGATCGTATCAGCTGGGACCCTTGTCGTCGTAACCGACGGAGTTTTTCTAAGCCCCGTGAAAGAACTCAGAAGGTTGGGCCTCCAAGCAGGAGTTTCGTGATACCCTTAACGCCAGAAACTTTTCAACATTCTTGCGTATATATACAGGTACTCACACACATACAACGAGATAGATAGAGCGATAGATCGATAGGTAAATAGAGAGAGAGAGAGA
Organism: Octopus bimaculoides; assembly: GCF_046866305.1. Lineage (NCBI taxonomy): Eukaryota > Metazoa > Mollusca > Cephalopoda > Octopoda > Octopodidae > Octopus > Octopus bimaculoides. Next base: position 4,221,272 of record NC_142952.1, read on the forward strand.
GAGAGAGAGACAGAGACAGAGACAGACACAGAGTGAACGAGAGAGAGCTAGATTGCTGAAAAATACAAACACAATAAGACATATGCACAAACGCGTACGCACACGCCCACGTTCACAAATCCAGAAACAGTATTTCACAGAATTGCGTTAAAAATAGGAATTAATTTGACTTTTGCTACAGGCTAAGAATATTTAATGAACGCCAGAAATGTACGTTCAACTGTACACACACACACACACACACACACATATATATATACATATCTAATCTATTATATATATATATATATATATATATATATATAATCTATTATATATACACATTCACACACACACACGTATATATATATATATATATATATATATATATATATATATTAATGGATACATACAAAAACGGTTATTATATACATATACACAAAAATACACTTGGATGTGTTTGTGTGTGTGTGTGTGTGTGAACGTTGTTTTTGTGCGAGTGTGTGCGTCTGTGCGTGAGTACGTATGGAAATTATACAATTCTGCATTATGTGGATTAAAAAATATTTTTCGAAACAATTATATTTTTCTAATATATTGTGGATAATTATTTTATTAGCCCCAGAGTAATAACAGCGTCAGTTAACCCCCGAAGCGATTTGAACTCATATTGCGGTAACACGTATAATTATATGTATCTATATCTGTGTGTATATATATATATATATATATATATATGAGTGTATGTGTATGTGTGTGGTGTATGTGATGTTTGTATATATATATATATATATATATATATATATATATATATATATAGATATATATATATATATATGTATATGTGTGTGTGTGCCTATATATATATACACAAATATATATATGTGTGTATGTGTGTGTATGTATATACACATAAGTATCTATTTCTATCTCCCACTCTATATCTCTCAATCTATCTATCTATCTATCTATTTATCTATCAATCTATCCATCTATATGGACGTATATATATAAATATACAGTAGTGTATGTATATATATATATATATATATATATATGTATATTTATATAGATATATGTATGTATATATGTATGTATGTATGTATCTATCTATCTGTATGTATGTATGTATGCATGTATATGTATATATATATATATATATATATATATATATATATATAATTACATATACACACACATATATGTAATTATATCATATTGTATCAGTAAGCGCGATTCTAAATTATGGTTCGGGCTAAACTCGCTGAAATCAATATCTTTATATATCAAGAAACTTAAATCTATTATTCAACCCCCGGTAAATTGAAATCCATAGGGGAATCAGGTGAGATTTAAATGGAATATCAACAGAAGTCTAATTTAAATATTCTAACTGGCAAGTCCTGAAGAAATTCCACAATTTATTAAATGCATATATATATATATATATATATATATATATATATATATATATATATATATATATATATATATATATATGTATGTATGTATGCACATATATAATTATTTTCATTTTGATGCATACATTTATGGGTCTTTAAATTGTTTCATTATCTTAAAGATTTTGGTTGTCACCAACCTCGTTCGGTATCTTGCAGATAGCTTTCTGAAACATTGAACATGAAACGATTGAGTTCGGATGCTAAATCACCGACGCATGATATATATATAATTATATTTCTTAAGACATCGAACAAGCAAAATCGTTTGCACACCAGGTGAAATGCTTACCGGTATTTCACCCGTCATTACTTCTAAGTTCAATTGCCATCGATGGCGATGCTCCAGCATGGCCGCAGTCTAATGACTAATAGGAGTAAAAGATAAAAGATAAAACATCTAGGGCATGTATTAGATGCAACAAGAGTGAGTGTAGTTGGAGAAACGCATGGATCGGTGTACCTGTATCTGAATGGAGAAAGTATAGCATCAGCGGCCCCTGAGGAACAGAGGCCATTATAGCAATGGTACCCAGTCGACTATGCATTGGTGAAGAGAAAGGTAGTACTAATTAAGACTCTTTCTCGGGACCCTTGCGACTCGGGAAAGACAGCGAGAAAGGTGTCCCTACAACAGAGTCTTCAACCGAAATCTAACATTAGAATTATTATTATCACTGAATACACCCGGGGTGCCAGGTGGTGGCAGCAGAGCAGATTAAAGCTACTGTCCAAATAATCTACGGCATGATTTGAACTCCGAATGCAAAGATCTAGAACAAATATAGCACAAAGCATTTTCTCCTGCGCTCCACCGATTTCGCCAATCTACCGTCCTCGTATATTCTCACTTTAATTATTGACAGTGGAAAGATGAAAGATAAAGTTGTCCTCGACGAGGATTGAACTTAAATCGCAGGAGCCAAATTTATTGTTGTGAGATGTTTAATGATTTTTTTTTTGTTTTTCTCCATTCAGTTCACGGAAGTATTAGCCGTATAAAGACTCTACATTAAAGTGGTTCGGTCTCATCAACACAAAGAATTGACCCGGTTGCGGTGTTTGGACGAATGATGAAAGACTACGAATACCACCACCACCACCACCATCACCACCATCACAACAACAACAACAACAACAACGACGACAATGACGATGATGATGGCGATGATGACGACGATGATGACTACAACGACGACGATGATAATAATGTCGAGGGTGGTGGTGGTGGAGGTGGTGGTGGTGTTACTGTTGCCGCTGTGCTGACGACGACCACGATGATAATAAACGAAGGTGGTGGTGGTGATGATGGTAATAATGATGGAGAGGAGGATGAGGAGGATGAGGATGATGATGATGATGATGATGATGATGGGGAGGAGGAGGAGGAGAAGGAGGAGGACGACGGCGACGACAACAACCACGACAGCGAAGAAAAGGGTTATGATGATTATGGTGCTGATGACAATGATGATGATGATGGTGATGATACTGACGATGACGATAACGTGGAGAATTGTGTTGACGACGACGACTTTGATGATGACGACGATGACGACGACGACGATGATGATGATGATGGTGATGACAATGGCAACCGTTAATTAAAAAATACACATAATTGCTTAACATTCAGTGATGCCTTCTTTTCCAGCCAATTTCCTGTTTTTCAGTCTAAAAATATTTCTATCACGTACAACGCACATAAAAAGGTGTGTGTGTGTGTGTGTGTGTGTGTGAGAGTGTGTGTGTTTTGACATATATACATGCATACACACATACATTCAGTATATGCATATGTACATACACACACGCATGCATGCATATATACATGTATGCGAACATGCATAGGTGTATGCGAACATATAGAAACATATACGTACATACATACGTCATACCTGCATGCATACACACATATATTAAGTACATACATGTGTACATACACTTATGCACACACACACACATATATATATACATATATACATAAGTACATTCATACACACATGCGTTCATACATGCATACGTACGTATCTATACACACACGTATGCATACATTCATGCATACATACAAACATACATGTATACATGCATGCATCCATACGTACGTATACACATACAATCCAAAATACACTGAGCTGGCTTCCAGCAGCCATGTTTAATTCAGACTACTTGGACTGGCATGAAGCGAAACGGTAAAAATTAACTTGGGCGTGCCTTCTGCTCGATGAACATAACAGTTAAGTGCAAAGCAGCATATCTATTACTGAGAATCCCAAATTATTGTGAATGAAAATTCATCTCAAAATATGTATATTAGAGAACGACGAAAGTCACTTTTACTACAAATAAAGCTGTGATGTGCAGTAGAAGTAATTCTGACTTTTGTTAAGAAGGGTGACAACACATGACATGTTTCGACCTTGCTGGACGTCTTTAGTGAAGCATAGTTGAAAATGTAATTAACTAACCAGAGGAAGACTTGAAGGATGTGAAATTCAGTCAACAACGTTGACTGATTTGCGCAGGCAGATCATCCGATCGCGATCGATGAAAATAACGAAATGTTAGTGCAAAACAATGTTTAGACATTAGCAAAATTTAGGTTAGTTAAAATATGTTTGTGACATAAAGTTTATTCAGATATTTTCTCCACTGTAACTGCAGTGAATTCGCTTTTTAGCAGTTGAAATATGTCAACCATATTTTTACTAATCTAAATCTTACTTATGCCTAAACACAGCATGGTGCTAACATTTCATTATATGTTGTCAGTTCGAGGAAGTTAGATCCATATTAGAGATTATATGATTTAAGAGATTCCACTGCTTAATCACTACAATATAATGTGAAAATCTCTGCGATATGTTAGGGATTATTGTAGTAATACGTATTATTAATATTGAAAGAATGAAAATGGAGAAAAATGGATGTATGAATAAGTTATTCGTATGATATAAAGACATTGTATTTTTTTAAAAAAGAATAACAATGCAAATAGATTATAAGCTGTAAAGCTAAGTTTTACAACTCATCTAACGATTTTTAAAAGCTTTACAACTTATAATTTATTTGTATTGTTATGTTTTTTTTTAAAAACTCAACATCTTTATAACATACTAATAAATTATACATACATCCATTTTTCTCTATTTTCTTTCTTTCAATACATATATATATATATATATATATATATATATATATATATATATATATATATATATATACACATGCAGAAAAACAAATAGATAGATAGATAGATAGATAGATAGTTGTTCTCAACAATGCATTGATGGATGAATATTCTTTATTTGTGAGTTAGCAAGGCATTCTCATCCCACATGGAGACGAGTACCAACACTTTCATGAGACACGCTTGAAAAATTGTAAAGATCTCTTCTCAAGAAACTAGGTGAGCAGGTTAACAATCCCCCCTGGTCAAAGAGGGACTGGAGAAATGTGAAATAAAATGTTTTGCTCAAGAACACAACGCGCCGCCCAGTCATGGAATCGAGCCCAGGATCTTACGATCGTAAGTGCATCAGCCTAACTACCAGGCCTATATATTTGCCTATATATAGGCAAATCAAAAATAAAAAGAATTCAGGAAAAAACAATCTAAGTCAAAAAGAGGTACGCAGTGAATGTATCAGATTGACTCTCAGAGAAATTTTAAGAGAGAAAAAAGAGGGATCGTGATGTTTTGAGCATGGCTCTTCGTCAGGAAGAAGGAAAAGAAACAAGTCTAGAAAGAAGGGAAAGAATAGTCCGAGAAAAGCACGCGTGTCGTTAAATGACTGAAAAATAACTTTATGACGAGTTTCTTACAGTTTCCGTCTACAATATTCCTTCATTAGACATTAGTTTGTCTGGTGTTGT
>NC_142952.1:4231586-4234086 GCF_046866305.1 Octopus bimaculoides
ACGGTCCTGCAAAGGATGCCACATTTAGCTGGGAAATATATTTTACGATTTCGTACCGCTACCGTTTATATCTCGCTCAGAGATTTAATATAACATATCTCTGTGTTTGTGTGTGTATATGTGTATATAGTGTTGAATACACATAAGCAGACACAGAAAACAGATTAGAGGAATAGATTTGTTACTGAAAATCTCTATAATGGGTGATATATACATATATGTACATATATATATACATATGTATACATGCACACAGACGCACATATATACATACATACATACATATATATATATATATATATATATATATATATATATATATATATATATACATAGATGCATATATGTATATGTACATATATATATATATACATACATATATATATATATATATATATATATATATATATATATATATATATATATATATATATATATATATATATATATATATATATATGTATATGTACGTATCACAACAATACAAGCACTTACGTTGCCTCTGGTAATTAAACGTCCTTCTATGTTTAAATGACAGAATAATATTTTCATAAATATAAATCAGAAAATGTTAGCAGAATATAGAGAACTTTGCTGAAGTGTGGTAAATTTTTAAACATAGCTCTAGGATAATAACACAAGCTAGTATTTCTCGAGTTTCCAGGCTGAGCGCTGGTCTACAATAATAATATTTATCCACAAGTTATACATACATACATATATATACATTCACACACACACACACACACACACACACACACACACACACACACACACACACACATATATATATATATATATATATACATATATATATATATGTATATGTGTGTATATAAGACAATATCATATATTGTGTTATATTGAATTTGCAGTGCGTCGTGTGTGTTGATGATATAGAAAAAAATGTTCCAGGAATTATATCTGAGAAAGCTGTTTTGTGTTCGATCGATCAATGACTAATGAAAATATAATGTATTTCTTTGTTGTTTATTTGTTTTAGCGATATTCAGATGGTTTATAAATAAAGTTCTGGTGAGACGTTTTTTTTTTTTACTTTTTGTTTTCTCTTTGTATTTAATAGTGGCTTAATTAGTTATTGGACGTCGTATTTATTCACATGAGAAGCATGAAAAAAAAAAAAAAAGAAAAATAAACAACAAGAAAAGAAGACGACAAACAGACGGTCAATTGCTTTAATTACCAGACCTCCGTTAATCAGTAGCTGTCTACTATAACGGCTTTTGTTCGTCTGAAATCCGAATCTGTATGATTTTGATACCCCACCCACACATTACAGTACCATGGGTAGAGTTCTCATCGCTCTGGACATAGACGTTTTCGTTAGCCACACCTTAAGTTAGTAACGGCGTGTGGCCCAGTGGTTAGGGCATTGCACTCACTATCTCAAGATATCGGTTTCCATTCCGGGATCGACCGATGCTCAACCGTTGTTGAGCGATATACATACATACAAGGCGGCGTGCTGGTAAGGCCGGGAGCTGGTAGAATCGTTAGCACGCCGGGTGAAATGCTTAGCGGTATTTCGTCCAGCGTTACGTTCTGAGTTCAAACTCTGTCAAGGTCGACTTTGCCTTTCATCTTTTCGGGGGTCGATTAAATAAGTACCAGTTACGCACTGGCGTCGATGTAATTGAATTAAACCCTTTGTCCTTGTTTGTCCCCTCTGTGTTTAGCCCCTTGTGGGAAATAAAGAAATAAATATACAAACACACACACACACACTCACACACACACATATATTAATAGTTACCGCCAAGCTAACATGGCAGTCCAGGAAAAACAGGACGAATACTGCCGTTGATTATATATACACACACACATACATATTTATATATATATATGTGCGTATGTTAGTGTGTGTGTGCTTGTGTCTGTATGTGTGTGTATGTATGTAAATATGTGTGTGCGTGTGTGTGTATATATATATATATATATACTTGTGTGTGTATCTATGTGTGTTTACGATAATTATAGTATGGAAGACGCATACCAGCTATTCTGAAAGTGTTAACTCCACTTTGGCATTTATTATTTGGTGTCAAAGTTTTCGTCACACCAACTGCGGTACCTCCATTCCTTTTACTAAATAATAAATATTTAAGTGAAGCTAGCATTTCTTTGTGCGACTTTTGGAATGGCGGATACGTGTCATCCACGTTGTAATTATTTTGGTTTCAACACTCGGTCTTAGATCAAATAATTTATCTGTCACCGTAATATATTATTTACAATATGTCCAATGGCAATGTCATCCACCGACGGAAGAAGGAACCAATTTTAATTTTATAAAATACTTTGAAATAACGAAACGAATTATTTTGGTTGACGCTTGTGTTCTGGTAATGGTAGAGTCTTGAGTATGAGATTTCATTTTGAAAGAATTTACTTCCAGATTCTGTTTCTGTTCCATTCTGTATCTATGTAAATTCTTAAGCAAGTACGTACGTATATGTATGTATGTGTGTAAGTATGTGTG
>NC_142952.1:4251586-4256586 GCF_046866305.1 Octopus bimaculoides
TTGAATGAGATGCAAAAAATATGGCGTAAACTCAAAGGGATAGGGAGCAGATTTATGCGGATTTAATCTCCGATAATACATATAGCACAAAGCATACAAGTGATAAACTGCAGATAAAAACTAACTTGGAATGCTATTAAATTTTATAGACAACAAGCAGGTGAGCTTTTGACCTTCCCCATGAACTAGTTAAGAGTAGAGTTGAATGCAATAAAAGCGGAAAATATGGCGGACTATCTCTTAGAAACACTGTTTAAAGAATCATTAAGTTTGAGAAGATGAGGGAGGGAAGTGCTTCTAAAGGAGAAGAGGAAGGGAAGTGTTTGGAGAAAAGAAGAGGAGGGGCGGAATGTTACCAAAGCTGGTAGAAGGAGCCAAAACAATCGGTTGCAGTTTGGGAGATGGAAACTCTTTTGTAGACCGTTTGATGTACAGCGAAATAAGGTGCTGCTATCTGAAGACTTGACTTGTTAAAAATAGCAGCCGCATTTGCCTTGAAACGTACTCCTCTATTACAAAGGAAAATAAATAACCTGCTAGGCAGTAGTGTTCGAGATACGAGGAGGTACCGAAAAGTAACCGGAAACGTTCTCTGTGGGATAATCCCGTTGTAGCTGAGGCTCCCGCCACTACGACCCACTAAATGCGATCCTCAGGCGTCAGCCTGCCGGTCAGCGTCAACTGGTGGGGGGGGGGGGGTCGTACTTCCACGTGGTGCGTCTTTGTTTCGCGGTGCTTCTCCCCTGTTCGTCGATTTTTGCGATGGCTGAAACGAAGGAACAGCGTGCTTTCACGAAATTCTGTTTTCTGCTGGAGAAAATGGCGTCCTCCTCCGCCTCCTCCTATTCCTCCTCTTCTTCATCATCATCATCATCATCATCAACAACAACATCATCATCATCATTATCACTACCCTCATCATTCCTGTCACGACATTCTCCGTCATCATTCCTATCATCGTCATCTCCGCTGTCGTCATCTCCATCCCCACCACGACCACCACTGCCACAACGACGACGATGACCACCACCACCACCACCACCACCTTCCTCACCAACGCCGCCATTACCTCATTTCCAAATTGAGCAATTAAAACAATCTGAATCGCATTAATATCACCGCCACAATTTACTCCTCTGTTTGATGGTTTCATTGGCGCTTCCTAAATTGTATTGAAGGACATCACATATCTACCACTGAAGAGCAACAACAATCACAACAACAACAACAACAACAACAACAGCAGCTAACAAGAAAAAAGAAAAAATGAACACCATTCCTATCACGAACAATGCCACAAACGCCACCGCCATCACCACTACTTCTATCACCCTCACCACCATCATCTCTACCGCTACCACCACCACCACCACCACCACCAACACCATCATCATCTATCTATCTATCTATCTATCTATCTATCTATCTATCTATCTATCTGTTTGTCTATCCATCCATCTATCTATCTATACATATATAATTTATTCAACAGAAACAACGACGCTAGAATTAGCAACAATTAAAACATTTAAGAGTGCAGTATAAAAAAAACAAAAACATTAGCAACAACAACAATTGCAAAACACACACACACACACACACACACACACACACACACACACACACACACAGGAATCGTTAGTAACGGTAATAAAGAGAATGAAAACATAAAACAACATCGGCAACTAGGAAATTAGCAACATTTAAGAATTAGCAACGTTAAGAAAATTGAAAATATATGCGTGAGCAACAAAGCAACACACACACACACACACACACACACACACACACACACACACACACACACACACACACACACACACAATCATGAATGATAATTACATAATTGGCACCAATAATTTCAACAATAGCATCGTCAATTACAACAACAACGAACGCAAGACAACATATGCAACCTCAACAACAACAAAAGCAAGAATCGCATCGACAAGAACAAGAACGGCAGTAACAACTATTTCAACAACAACAACACCATGAACATCAACAAGACCAAATGATAATGGATATCTATAAATTTCCCAAAATTATAATTACATTTCACTGATTCTTTGACTTCAATTAAAATCTAATTTTCCAATTTTCGACGTAATTTCTTCCTCTTCATTTTTCTTCTTGTGTAATTATTTATTTAAAAACCATCTCATGAGAATTTGCGAACAAGAACGTTGTTGGCTGTTAGCAGTTGCAGGAATTGAACGTGCCAGTCACTGGTTCATGGCATTCATGGTGACAAGGGTCACAAGGGGAGTATCTGTATCTTGGGGTGTAACTATCCTCTCAAAGGATATCGTTGGTATAATACCGGCATTTTTATCATTGATGTATTTTTGCTCTTCGCAGTTATATTTTGATTAAATACGCGCGCATGCGCAATATCGGGGGACTGTTGTAAATCGATTATATCGACCCCCAGTGCTCAAATGATGTTTATTTTATTGACAGGGAAAGATTGAAACGCAATGTCGATCTCGGCGGGTTTTGAACTCTTGAACGTATAGACGGACAGAATGCTTTTAAGCACGCGCACACACACACACACACATACACACACACACACACACACACACACACACATATGTCTATATATATATATATATATATATATATATATACATACATATATATATTTATATACTGAGGGTGATAAATTGAATATTAATTTCAATTTAAAACCAGTAGTCGAGCATATAAAAAAATCTAATTCAGAAAAAGTGTTTTACATGCGTATAAGAAACATACATATATATATATATATATACATACATACATGCATGCATACATACATACATACAGACAGACAGACAGACATACACACATACACACATAGATACATAAATACATACACGCATACATACATACAAACAGTCTTCAGATTTCTAGTCTTGCAGCAATTTATTCAACCAGCAATAAAAATACAAAATTTATAAAATTTTTATTCATAGTAGAAACTTTTTCATTGAAATCTACGAAGAAAATTAGTGTGGGGGCGGGGTTTACCTACGTGGAAACGTATTGGGAAGTTTTCTTTATTATCAGTTAATTGTCGGTAGGTTAAAATTTAATTGATAGAAATTAAAAAAGGCTTTTTACATGGCGGCTATAAGACAAAGAAGAAGAGGAGAAGGAAAGAAAGAAAAAGACAAAGAAATTATCGAAACTAATTTAGTTTTGTTATTCAAAATTTGAACTCTGCAGGTTATAAAAGATGAACATTAATATTCTGTGACAAATTAATGAGTAAATGTGTAGGCGTACTTGTGTATGTGTGTGTGGGTTATTGGAAAATAGCGCGTGCGTGATGGGGGAGGATGCTTCATTATGTTTACTAATTAGTAATTAGAAGTATGTACATGTGTCTATATACATGTGTGTGTATGTGCATGTGCGAGTGTTTGTGTGTTGCAAAGGTTTAATAGTTTAAAGTTTATAGAATTTTTATGGCGTAAGAAGTTTTTGTGGCGGTCAAGATATATGAAAGATTTTGCAGTTAAATAATAGAATGCTAAACGATAAAAAGATAAATGTTAAACTATTAAATATTCTTTTCTACTCAAGGCACAAAACCCGAAATTTTTGAAGAGGGGGGGGGCTTCAGTATGCAACTGGTATTTAATTTATCGACCCCAAAAGGATGAAAGGCAAAGTCGACCTCGGCGGAATTTGAACTCAGAACGTAAACACAGACGAAATGCCACTAAGCATTTCGCCGGACATGCTAACGTTTCTGCCAGCTCGTAACCTCATGAAACTATAAATATTAAATATAAAACATAAGTGAAATACGTTTCTGAATATAGCAACTATAAATATTTATGTATGTATGTATGTATATTTGTGTATATATATATATATATATATATATATATATATATATATATATATATATATATATATATATATATATATATATATATATATATATATATATATATATTTATGTATGTATGTACATATACATGTATGTATGTAAGTATGTATATGTATATAAATGCTATCTATAATTCTGTATTGACTCGAATGGAAAAAATGTGTCGCTCAAGAAGGACTTTAGTCTGAACAATTTTTATGATGTTTCATATTTAGATGCTTTTATTAAATTCATTCAGTTGTTAAACATAAATAAATCTTGGAATTAAATGGTTTTCATTTACTGTCAGGTGACTTTTAGCCAACTCTGTATTATTAGGAATTGTGTAAAATCTGTTAAAATATTTTGTGTTATATAGGAGTATAATCAATTTAATGCAGATAAATCTTAACAACAAAACCTCAAGGGCCATATGGACCCGGGTTGAGAACCACAGCAGGTGATCTTCAGTATTCTGCGCAGACACCACTGGAAAACAAACAAAAAACAGAGCATTAATAGAAGAGGAGACAAAGGGTGTCATAGAGAGGCAATCTCAGCGTTTGCAGCAACCGGAGGCGCCTCACTTGAATGTCGGTGCGAAGTAAGGTCATCAGGTCTTCAGCTCAATCCTGCTAAAACGTTTGAAGAAGCTCCGGATGAAAAATTCATGGAAGAGCTCGCACTACGATCATTCACCAAATAGAACTTTGAACTGTGAAACATGGAAATTTATGGTTAATTAATTTTAGGATTTATGGTTAATTAATTTAGGGCTCCGACTTTTAGAAATCCAGATATTACCTCGAATTACAATTTCCCCCAATTATATTTTCGATTATGTAACATGACTGAAAATGAGGATTAAGGTAAGAAAGGCGGTGTTTGGGCATATTGAACGCGTCCCTACGAGTTACAGTCTTTGCAACGTGGCCCCTTTCAATAAAATGAATTAAAATAGGGAAAAACAGCTTTCAGCGACATTCTCAGAAGGAGAAGCAAATTTGTCTTACAAGTTTCTGTTATTTTTGATCTAACTCTCTTTCTTCTCCCTATCTGTCACTCTCTGATTCTTTCTGTCTCTTTGTCTCTGCTTATTCGTATTCCAAGCTCTCTCTCTCTCTCTCTCTCT
>NC_142952.1:4259086-4261586 GCF_046866305.1 Octopus bimaculoides
ACATGCACACACACACACACACACACACACACACAAACAGACATATATATGTATACATGCACACACATATACATATATAGGCGTAAGTATTAATGCATCTTTATATGTATACATGCACTCAGAAATACTCATGTTCGCTTGCACGCACATGCACATGCATTTACATGCACAGATACACGCATTCATCTATTTAACAGTGTTAACGTACGAACTCATCCTTATATATATATATATATATATATATATATATATATATATATATATATTCCTGCAACGTATGGATAAACATTTATACAGAGGAGGAAAAAAAACAGTTACATACATCTATGCCCTGGTCGATCTCATAGCAACATGCATTATAACTAATATATAATCTTAAACGTTATAACGAGGAGGAATACATGTCTTCCTAGAAAGAAAATATACGCTTTTCACAAATATCACAATAGTCCCGTAAAGATGGTTTCTACTCTCAGTCATCCATTCCCAAATATTATAAACAATCACTCTATATTTGCACGTGACAATCACTCTATATTTGCACGTGACAATCACTCTATATTTGCACGTGACAATCACTCTATATTTGCACGTGACAATCACTCTATATTTGCACGTGACAATCACTCTCTATTTGAGTCCATGCTTTCCTTTCCAGTTTTAAGCAATTGGCATTTAAGAGCATAAGATTTTTTGTACCCGGCGTAGATGTTCCGGGCTTGTGTGGAAATAAAGAGATCACAAGAAGAAATGTATTCACAGTCACTCCCTATACTTCTTGCATCTATATGACCCCATCGAGCAAAACGCGCTTGTTTACGTTACACAGTGCTGCCAAACAGTATCTATTTCAGTCAGACGATCCACGTGAAGCATAAACTTGTTGCAGCTACCGTTAGCAAACGATAGACTCCTACCTCTGTTGCTGACATTTAAATTATTCAGAACTATATTCATTTCGCAAAATATATGTATATGCTGTATATTGTTCTCTTGACGAACGTATTGGAATTCTTCATATTAGTACTATTGTCTATAGAAATGTCATTTCTGTTTTTCCTTTAACATCTGTATGTTTTGTTGAAAAGATTCTTTATATTTTGGTCGTGTTTTTAAACTATGGCTGATTCAAATTGAACATCATTATTTCTGTTTAGTCTACGGCTAGTCTACGAAGCTCTGTTGTGAATATGTGTAAGACAAATTAGGAAAGAAGGAAGAAAAAAGTTTGTTTAAAAGTGAAATATTTTATCATTTGAATTTGTATGAACGCGTTCAGATTACTCGAAGTCTACAGGTTCGCCCAGAAAAATATGAAGAGTATTTCAGAGCTATACGAGAACGAAGCTGTGGAAGCTAGCAGTCAATTATAATGAGATGATGATGACGATGTTTATGATGACTATGATGATGATGATGATGACTCTGACGATGGCTCCGACGATGACAACGACAGTGATGATGATGATAATGATGAGTGATGGATGAAGAAGTAGAAGAAGACTTGAAAAGGAAAGTAGAGAGATAGAAAGATGGAAAGAAAGGTGGGAGAATAGAAGAAATCTAAGGAGAGCTAGAGCGATATACTCTTTTACTCTTTTACTCTTTTACTTGTCTCAGTCATTTGACTGCGGCCATGCTGGAGCACAGCCTTTAGTCGAAGAAATCGACCCCAGGACTTATTCTTTGTAAGCCTAGCACTTATTCTTTCGTTCCCTTTTGCCGAACCGCTAAGTGACGGGGACGTAAATACACCAGCATCGGTTGTATGTATGTGTATATGTTTGTGTCATTCCATACAGTCGTGATATTCGGTGCAACATCTCTCCATTTATTCACTCTCTCTCTCTCTCTCTCTCTCTCTCTCTCTCTCTCTCCCTCTACCTCTCTGACCGATATATATATATATATGTAGTATATATGTAGTATATGTGCATATATGTACTATATATAAATATATACACAAGCATATATATATATATATGCATATACATGTGTGTACATACATACATACATACATGCACACACACAAACAAACATGTCGTAGAAAAGCAACAGAGAGAATCAGAGAAATTTCAAATCGGAAAGGTAATTAAATTGGGAATAATTGTTGTTTGCCGCAAGTACTTGAATTTTTATTAATTTTTTTTTTAGTATTTTTCATTGAATAGCGTTCGTCACCCATGTCTACAAGAAAATAAATGAAAAAAAAAGATACAAAACTATCCCATCGAAAAAAACCCCGCAGAAAATGGTTAAAAAAAAGTATTCCTGATTGTTTATTTGCTTGGTATTTTATAATTGAACAGAAATAAATTAAACACTCAACAACTAAAAATAATAATAATAATAATAATAATAATAATAGTAATAATAGTAATAATAATAATAATAATATTAATATGAAACAAACTAAAAATAACCGATTAAAGTCTGGTAATACGATTTTAGCAATCTGTCTTTCTAGCGACAGGAAATAGATTTGTTACGCCAAATAAGC
>NC_142952.1:4286586-4304086 GCF_046866305.1 Octopus bimaculoides
TATATATATATATATATATGTATTAAATATATACACACTTCATATATGTAATCATTCTTTTACAATCTATCTAACACTTGTTTTTCTCCTTTCATGTCTGCCTATGCTTATCTCTTTACCTATCTATCTATCTATCTATCTATCTATCTATCTATCTATCTATCTATCTATCTATCTATCCATCTATCTATCTATCTGTCTGTCCATCTATCTGTCTGTATATCTGTCTGTCTAATAATCCCATTCGCTCTTACCTCTGTTGCAAACATGTATGCAAACTCATTTAGTAATTTATATATACATTCACTCATATACAGGCATAAATACATATATGTATATATATATATATATATATATATATATATATATATATATATATATATATATATATATATATATATATATATATATATATATATATATATATACATATATATATATACATATATATATACACAAACACAGACACACACATATATATATAACTATAAAGATTGATAGATACATGGATATAGATACATATATTCACACACACACAAACACACACACACAGACATGAACACACACACACACACTCACATACAGAAACGCACACAACCTTCCATCGCACCCATGCACATACACGCTTGCATATCTACACAATAAGCATATGCAAGCAACGCATTTCCTAATTTCAACCTTTGAACTAAGTCCATCTAAGAGTATTCATCTTTGAGGACTTGAGTCGATTAAATCAACCCCGATATTTTGTTTGGTACCTATTTATCGATCTCGGAGACAGAGGAGAAAAAAATACAACACCAACAACAAGAATAAACGAAGATTATCGATTGCGTTTAACAGTCGTAACTGAGTCGGATCTATAACTGAATCTACATCATTCTTTCATTCCACGTAAAAATTTTGCCTTTATTTTCCGATAATATTGAAACATACATGTATCACATACGAATACTACCATCAACACACACACACACACACACACACACACACACACACACAAACACACACAGGGACACAGACACACACACACATACCCCCCCCCCCCCCCCACTCATACACCCCCCCCACACACAGAGAAATGTTTGTTTTTCTGTTCAGTTATAATTAAAGCAATTTTATATTAATCGGAAGAGTTACTTTATACATATTTAGAGTACAAATTTATTATTCTTATGCAAGAATGTTATTGACCGTGACTTCGAAGTTTCGGCCAGCTAAGCCAGCGTTGGGCTGCGATGCATTAGAATTAGTTTTGCCATCCCTCACGTGGATTTGAGTGGGATGGTAATTTGGTTTTCGTGGAAAGAGGTCTTGGAAAAATATTCCTCAAATTTGGGGTTATGTTATTGATTAAAATTTATTCATACACGTAGAACGTTTTTAGAAATAATACATTTCTAAATCTCTCAGAGAGATTTATGAAGTAGTGATACGATGAAATAGTTGTATGCTGTCAACTTAACGTGACAGTCCCTTGAAGGGAATAATACTACTGTTGGTTATTGCTTACTTGTTGAGTATTGGCGTACTTGTTGAGTATTGCTTACTTGTTGAGTATTGGAATCCTACTATTTTCTAAACAGCCAGATATTATGCCAGACAGGTTTGACTGCTATTTCTAGCGAGAGTGAGACCCAGTTGATACTTTGCTATTAGCTGAATACGAACGATCTATCTATCTATCTATCTATCTATCTATCTATCTATCTATCTATCTATCTATCTATCCTTTTGTCTGCCTGCATATCTGTCTGTCTGTCTCTCTGTACCGATCGATATATCGCTCTCTATATCTCTCTAGCTTAATTTAATTTATAGCTGATAGTTCCAAGCAGATTACCAATTTTGACATGGACCCATATCCCAGACGGAATGTAAGATACCTCTTCCATCGAAATCTGCCCGAGGCACAGTCCTCCTGGCCTCAATCTCGCTAGAAGTTTCAAATCTCAAGTCAAATCGAGTTGAAGCCATTTTGTTACTTCAGCTGGAAGCTGCGTTAAAGAGCTTCTTTTGGAGCAATTGAAAAACAAAAAAAAAAAACAGAAGAAAAGCCAAATACAAGAAGAACAAGAAGAACAATAAGCTATGGTTATGGAGCTTTGCCAGCTTGGAGATAAAGTGATCGGATTGTAAACAAGGACATCTTTCTGCCTTGCGGGTGTTTTCTTTTCAAACTCGTAACGTATTTTTGTATTTTCTCTCGCTCGTCTAACTATTCTATTCACACTGTTTACTATTGACGATTCAATGGAGAAATCAGGAGAGACCTCGTATACTACATGCACACATACAAACAAAGACGCACACGCACACGCGCACACACACACACACACACACACACACACACACATATGTATGAGTACAGACATACCTCTATGCATATAGATACATACATACATACATACATATATATATATATATATATATATATATATATATATATATATATATATATATATATATATATATATATATATATATATATGTATATATATATATATATATACATAATATATATACATATAAATATATATGTATATAAATGCATAAATGTGTGCATATATATGTGTGTGTGTAGATATATGCATATATATGAATGCATATATATACATATAGATATAAATATGTATAAAAGCATGTATATATATACACACACATAAACACACATATTTATATACGTATATATGTATATATACATGTATATATATATATATATATATATATATATATATATATATATATATATATATATATACAGATGTAATATATGTGTCTTAATGTGCTTGTATACAGAAAATATTCGTGGTTATATATATGTGTGTATGTATATGTATGTATATATATGTATATATATATAAATATATATGTATGTATATGTATATGTATGCATATATATATATACATATATATACATATATGCATATATAAATATACACATATATATATATATATATATATATATATATATATATATATATATATATATATATATATATATATATATATATATATATATATATATATATATATATACATACATACATATATACACACAGACGCGCATATCGATATATATATATCCACGCACATATATTGTGTGTCTGAAAGAAACTTCTGAAACTTATACAAAAGTATATCCCATTTAACACATACTGCTTAACTTTCACAAAAAGAATTATTGAGAGTTCCGTGTGGAATTCCATATATAATAATGTGAAGTGTATTTCTATATGTTCATATACACACCTGTTCAGAGATTTATCATACACACAAACACATACACATTATACACTTGTGTGTTTCTAAACATATACATAGATATAAAGGGTACATTAGACTGAAATAAAAAAAAATAATACAAACGTACATATATAATTGAATATAATTGTATATGTATGTTTATTTGTGTGTGTGTGTGTGTGTGTGTTTGTGCGTAGATATGAATATAATTCTTTTGGGAAGCATTAACATGAAGACACAAATATTTGTGAAGTAATAGAGTTTTATATTCCAGAGCTTACATTTTGTATGAAATATTTCCTGTCGTAGGGGTGGATTTTATCGAGATGACGGACAATATGTCTCATGAAATATTTGATATGAACTCGCTCTATATATTTACGAAAGATCTAATAAAACTACTTCGTGAATGAAGATTATGCACTTCAGTAGTCATTGATCGTAGCGTTATTTTTTTTTTATGCATTGCTTTGAATTTAGAATCACATTTCCACCTTAATAGGATCGTAATGTACCAGTATGCAAAAAGTATTTTCAAGCCAAACAAATTTTATGGAATTTAAAATCTTATATTGGTTTGAAATATTGGTACATGGCAAGCAATCTGTGTGTGTGTGTGTGTGTGTGTGTGTGTGTGTGTGTGTGTGTGTGTGTTTGCAAATCGATAACATCAACTCCAGTAGCTGACTGTTACTTTATTTTATGGTCTTCGAAATGATGAAAGGTGAAGTCCCTTCGATGGAAGATGAATTCAGAGTGTAAAAATCCGGGAGAAATGGTGCTAAGCAGTTTGTTCGACGCGTTAACGATTCTATCAGATCACGGCCTTCCTTTAATTTCTTAAAATATTGAGAATGTAAGACAATCTTTTTCAGATTAAATTATAATGTCCAATTCCTCTCCTTCGCACGCACATACGCACTCGCACACAAACATACACACACAACGCTCGCATTCACAGACACACACATACGCATACACTCACACGTACACACACACACTCTCACAATTTCATACAATACAAACACACACATACACACGCACTCGCACACACACACATACACACACAGAAACTCGCGCACACACACAGACTCGTACTCGCGCGCGCACACACACACACACACACATGTACATACACAATGGACTTGAGCTCCTTTTAGTGATCCAAAGTCACTTACTATTTCCTTAACCAGTTTGAGGCTTTTGTAGAAATCAGGTATCCAAGATGACGCGTAATGTGATTGAACCCGGATCCTTGTAGTTGGGTAACCATATACGTAACAGACAGCAGCTACGATTAGGATATATATATATATTCCACAAACATTTGCGCTCTTCATTCTACAACCAATTCTCTCAATGCTTCAGCACCACAATCACTAAAACATCAAAGAATATAGGATATCGAGGGAACTCTAACTTTTCCATTGTCACCCTACCTTTACAAATGCTATGAATAACTAAAATATTTGACTGACAGAAATTCTTCCTGTATTTCTAGATGTGTTTTTATTTAAATACAGTCGTATGAGTGTGTGCGTGAGTCGTTTTGTCCCTCTGTTTCAGATAAATACGAAGTGCATTAATATTTATTAAATGTTATCACCTTCACCGAAGACGGGTTCTTTAAATACATATTTCTAACATTCTGTCAATGATGTTTATTTAATACTAAAGTGTTCGCAGCTAATATATGAACGTTTGTGAAAGGCGGTGAGCTGGCAGAGACGTTAGCACGCCGGGCGAAATGCTTAGCGGTATTTCGTCTGCCGCTTCGTTCTGAGTTCAAATTCCGCCGAGGTCGACTTTGCCTTTCATCCTCTCGGGGTCGATAAATTAAGTACCAGTTACGCACTGCTTCCACACGTGAAAACCATAAATACGTACAAAAGCACACAAAAACCACCCACACGCACACGCCCCCACCCACAAAAAAAAAAACACAAACACAGTATTTGTTCATGATATTTATTCACGGACTATTAATCGGCGCACAATTGTAGATCTAGGCCCCTGCGAAACTACGCAGTTACAAAGCGAACTTCTTATCCATATTGCGATATATAGCCGTCCATCTATACATACATAATACATACATACATACATACATACATGCTTGCAAATATATATGTGCATATGCATATATATATTTATATATATATGCGCACACACAGCCTCCCCCCCCCCCACACACAAACATATACAGACAACCAACTATCCAGTGATACGTACATACTTATGTATCATACACATACGTCTTTATATTTCTACGTGTTGACGAGGGTGTGTTTGCTTGTGTCTGTCTATGTGGTTTGATTGTGGGCGTGGTGGCTTACGAAAACACGATTCCAGCAAGCTTTTACAATGTAACGAGTGAAGAATCTGATTGGAATAAAGGAATCCAATTTATTCCATGTCTCTCGTACTGGTGGTACATGACAATTTCTCTCGTAGCTACATTTAAATGTACATGTATACACTATACTCACATACTTCTGTGTGTAAGTATGGGTGTAAGTATATCTATCTATCTATCTATCTATCTATCTATCTATCTCTATCTATCTATCAGTATCACAGTCTGCAACAGATATATTTAAATATGTATGTATGTATGTATGTATGTATGTATGCATGTATGTATGTATGTATGTGTAATATACATATGAAAATATATATATTCTTTCATTCGTTGACTCGTTTTAGTCGTTTGACTACGGCTATACTGTATATATATATATATATATATATATATATATATATATATATATATATATAGATATATATGTATTATGTATGTATAATATAATATGAATATAAATATATATATGTATATGTATATATGTATATATACATATATATATACATATATACGTACATATATATATATGCACACACACATGTAAAGATGTGGCTGCGTGGTAAGAAGATTGCTTCCAAACGACATAGTTCCGGGTTCAGTCCCACAGCGTGGCAACTTCGGTATGTGTCTTCTACTATAGCTTCGGGCCAACCAAAGCCTTTCGGATGGATTTGGTAGACGGAAACTGAAAGAAGCCCATTGTGTGTGTATGTATATATATATGGGAGATTATACAAAAAATAACAACAGACGAGGACAGGTGGTGTAAATAACAAAAGTATATATTAGTATGACGCTCGGGAATACGGAAAGTCTTTGACGTTTCGAGCTACGCTCTTCAACAGAAAGAATACGGAGACAAGGAGAAAAACACGGAGAAAAAAAATTGAATAGTGTTCAGTCAACGGTCAATCATAATAATGGCCGATCATAACAATGGCTGACTGACCGGAAGTTAGAAATTCTTATTTCAGGAGAGCTAAGAAAGGGGGAGATAACGAACGGTGATCGGGAACGAGGGGCTGTGTGTGGGAGGTAGACTGCTGGTGATCTTGACGTATGTAGTGTGAAAATGGGGGAAGGGAGAAAGGGAGAAAGTAGTTGGTCAGTTGTAGTGTGTGCGTGGTGTGATGCGAGGGTATTGGTGTGGTGTGCGTGGTGTGATGCAAGGGTATTGGTGTGGTGTGATGTGAGGGTGTTGGGAGGTGGGGAAGGCATGGGTGGAGTGTGGGGTAGAGGTAGGGGTATGTGGGTAGGGTGGGGTATGTGGGTAGGGGTGGGTGGTGGGTGTAAGGAATTGGATGGGGTGGAGTGGGAAGGTAGAGTAGGAGTGTGTTGGGGTGTGGTGGGATGAGCTTATGAGGGAGTGTTGACGAGGAGGGAGAAGGGGAAGGTCGATGTAAGAGAGGGGGAAGATGGGTATGGGAGGGGAGAGGAAGAGAGGAGAGAGGGTGGGTATAAGAGAGGGAAGGGGGATTGAGAGAGGGGGAAGGTGGGTATGGGGGAGAAAGAGGGGAAGGTGGGTATGGGGGGAGAAAGAGAGGAAGAGAAAGAGAGGAAGAGAAAGAGAGTGAGAGAGAGGGAAGAGGGGTATGGGGGGGAAGAAGAAAGGAAGAGAAAGAGAGTGAGAGAGAGGGGAAGAGAGTGAGAGAGTAAGGGTGAGAAAGAGAGTGAGAGAGAGGGGAAGAGAGTGAGAGAGTAAGGGTGAGAGAGTAAGAGAGTAAGAGTGTAGAGAGTAGGAGAGTAAGAGTGTAGAGAGTAAGAGTGAGAGAGGGGGGAGTACGGGTGAGAGAGGGGGGAGTACGGGAGAGGGGGAGGGGGAGTACGAAAGAAGAGAGTGAGAGAGAGTAAGAGAGAGGAGAGAAAGAGGAGTGAAAGAGTAGGAGAGTAAGAGTGTAGAGAGTAAGAGTGAGAGAGGGGGGAGTACGAGAGAAGAGAGTGAGAGAGAGTAAGAGAGAGGAGAGAAAGAGTAGGGGTGAAGAGAAGTGGGAGTGGAGAGAAGTATGAAGAGAGGTGAAGAGACGTACAAAGAAGTAGGAGTCGGAGCAGGAGGTGGGGGAGGGGAGAGATGGGTGGTAGGAGGGGGGGTGGGGGAGAGAGACAGGAGGAGGGGGTTAGATGAAGAGTGGAGGGGAGTTGAGCCCATGTGGCGCAAAGGAGCGAAGATAGAAGATTAATCCCTGTTCACGGCGCAAACGGGAGTCCGGATGGCCCCTGTGCATGGACAGTCCAAACACCGACAGGTGTTGCCGCAAGGAGTGGCCGGCAGAACGGAAGTGGCGTGACACCGGGGTGTCATTGCCGACGTTGATATCTCGGAGGTGTTCCGCGAATCGGTCGGCCAGGCGCCGCCCCGTTTGTCCGATGTACAGGGATTGGCAGAGAGAGCAGGAGAGGCAATATATGATGTTGGTAGACGTGCAGGTGAAGGAGTCGGTGATGCGATAGGGTCGGTGATGGGTGCTGGTGAGGAGGGTGGTGTTGGAGAGGTAAGGGCAAGTGCGGCAGCGTGGGCGGGAGCAGGGGAACGAGCCAGGTTGGGAGGTTGGGTTGGGGAAAAAGCTGTGGACCAAGAGGTCCCGTAGGTTGTGGGCTCGTTTGAAGGAGGGGAGGGGTCGATTAGGGAAGATGTGGGAGGTGGAGGGGTCGGACTGGAGGCGCCGAAAAGCTCGGAGAATGGAGCGTTGGAGGGGTAGGGTGGTGGGATGGTAGGTGAGGGGAAAAGGGAGGCGGGAAACGGCAGGGCGGGTTCGGGTTGAGAGAGCAGATGCACGGTCCACAGAACGTGCTCTGGCAAGGGCGGTGTGGATGGTGGTGGGTGGATATCCACGCAGGCTAAAGTGGTGAGCCATGAGTTGAGACTGAGTCTCAAAGTCATGGCTGTCGCTACAAAGTCTGCGTAGACGGAGGAATTGGGAATAGGGGATGGAAAGTTTTGTGTGTCTAGGGTGGGAGGAGGAGAAGTTGAGATAGGAGTGTGAGTCTGTGTGTTTGTAGTGGATGGAGGTGCTAAGGGCGGAGTGGAGGATGCTGACCGAAATGTCGAGAAAGGGGACAGAGGTGTCAGAGACAGTACAGGAGAAGTGGAGGGCAGGATGGAAAGATTGAACGAAAGAGAGGAACGAGTCAAGATGTTCACGGGAGAGAGAGGTGGCACCGATACAGTCGTCGATATACCGACCGTATAGTTCGGGAGTGGGACCAGTGAAACTGGAGAATATTTGGGCCTCAACATAACCAACGAAGAGGTTCGCGTAGTTGGGGCCCATTCTCGTCCCCATGGCCACTCCCGAGACCTGCTGGTAGATATCTCCCGCGAACGAGAAGCAGTTGAGAGATAGGACAAGTTCGGCCAGACGAATGAGTGTGGAGGTGTCGGGTTGTGGGTTGGGGCGTTGGTCTAGAAAAAACTTCAGGGCACACAGCCCCTCGTCGTGGGGGATCACTGTATAGAGGCTCTGGATGTCTAGAGTGAAGAGAAGCTTAGAAGGGCCGGGAGGGAAAGAGAAAGAGTTGAATAGACGAAGCGCGTGGTTAGTGTCATGAATGTGGGAAGGGAGAGAAGCCACTAGGGGGGCGAGGACACGGTCTAGGTATTTTGAGATAAGCTCGGTGGGGCAGTTGCAGGCGGAGACGATGGGGCGGCCAGGGTTGTTCGGTTTATGGATCTTGGGGAGGAAGTAAATGGTGGGGGTGCGTGGGGTGCGAACAATAAGGTTGGAGGCGGTGGCGGGGAGACGGGAGGAGAGGATGAGGTCATGGATAGTGGAGGACACAGTCTGTTGGTAGCTGGGCGTGGGGTCGGAGGGCAGAGGGCGGTAGAATGAGGTATCTCGAAGTTGACGGAGAGCTTCGGCCTCGTAGAGGTCCGCGCGCCATACTACCACGGCTCCACCCTTATCAGCCGGTTTTATGATGATGTCCGTGCGGCGTCGGAGGGATCGAAGGGCCGAGAGTTCGGCTGGGGAGATGTTGAGTCGAGATGGACGCCTGGAAAAGTTAAACCGGCCCACAGCGCGTTGGCAGGCGCCCGCGAAAAGATCAACTGCCTGGAACTGGCCAGGAGCAGGCGTCCACTGGGATGGTCGTCGGCCCAGGTCAGTGAAGCAGTCCTCGTTGGGTGCGGGTGGTGTGTTATGGAAAAGCGCACCCAACCTAACGCGGCGCACAAAGCTGTGGACATCAGCACGGGTTTGAAATTCCTTGCAGGATGGAGTGAGTGGGATGAAGCGCAGACCCCTATTGAGGACGGAGCGCTCCACCTCAGAGAGAGGAAGATCTGGGGGAATGGTAACGACAGGCTGAAGTGGAGAGGGGGTGGGTGGAATAGAAGTAGGAGGGGATGAAGTAGGGTTAGGAGGGGCGGTCGGGATGGTGGAGGGCTGGGAGGGAGGGGGTGGAGTGTGTGTGGGAGAGGCAGGGTGGTTGGGTGTGGGTGGGGAATGCACATCAGGGAGGGAGAAGGGTGGTGGAGGGGTTGGGGTAGTGGCATCGGGTGTAGAGGAATGGAGGAGTGAGTGAAGTTTGCGGAGCTTAGTGTCGGTAAGAAATGTATGAAAGAGATGATTAAGTTGAATGATAAAGCGCAATGTATTGTGAGCATGGGAGGGTGACAGAGAGGAGAAAAATATGGAAAAGGCTGGAGGAAGAAGGCGGTCGATAGTGTGGATTTTAGAGAGATTGGAGCGAATGGTGGCCCGCATAAGGCGGTAGGATGTGGTGCGGAGTATGGGTAGAATGGTGGTAGAGGAGTGGAGAGTGGGGTGGAAATGGAGGCGGAAACCCTTAGGGATGAGGCGGTGATGTAAGCAGCGACTGAGAAACGTAATATGACTAGAGAAACGAGTCTTCTTGAATATGAGTAAGGAGAGTCGTATAGTGGGTTGAAAGTATAGAGAGGGAAGTGTGCGGAGGTATAGTTTTAGGCGGTTGTGGAGAGTGAGTTGGAAAGATTTGTAGTCAGGCATGATGGAACGAGAGAGAAAAGAAAATTAGACGTGGGAAGGAGAATTACAAAAGGTGTGGTGGAAAAAAAACAAGCGTGATGAGAAAATTGGACGTGGAAAAAAAAGGAAAAAAAGGAAGAAAAAAAGGGGGGGAAAAAAACTGGAAAAAAAACTTTTTTAACAGGTGTGGGGGAAAAAAAATAAAGGCATGAGGAGAAAAAACGAAAAAGGGGTTGTGAGAAGAAAATATATGCGAGGTGGGAGAAAAAAACAAAGCAAAAAGGAAGATGGGACAATAGGGAGAAATGGGGTGACAGGGAGAGAAGAAACGAGAGGAGAAAAGAAAGTGAGGGAGAAGAATACAAAGTAATAGGTGCAGATTAGAGAAGACAGATTAGGAACATCCAGAGTACGAAGAGACGGTAGGTGAAGGAAAGTAAGGTAAAAAAGGATGATAAAGGAGGTTTACAAAAGTGGAAAAGTTCAAAAGTTTTTTAGACGTCGTGGTATATTGAAGCGATTTCCAATCAGAAGATGGGTCCAGTGTAAATCCGTGGGTAGGAGAGGTGCAGCCGGAGGGTATAAAGTTCAGAATCAAACAGTCCAGATCCAGAAGGAAAGAAGGTAGAATCCAAAAGTTGGTAGTGTGTGATGAGAGGAGACAGGATTAGCTGGTGCGACCACGTGAGCGTGTATTATATGTGGGAGATTATACAAAAAATAACAACAGACGAGGACAGGTGGTGTAAATAACAAAAGTATATATTAGTATGACGCTCGGGAATACGGAAAGTCTTTGACGTTTCGAGCTACGCTCTTCAACAGAAAGAATACGGAGACAAGGAGAAAAACACGGAGAAAAAAAATTGAATAGTGTTCAGTCAACGGTCAATCATAATAATGGCCGATCATAACAATGGCTGACTGACCGGAAGTTAGAAATTCTTATTTCAGGAGAGCTAAGAAAGGGGGAGATAACGAACGGTGATCGGGAACGAGGGGCTGTGTGTGGGAGGTAGACTGCTGGTGATCTTGACGTATGTAGTGTGAAAATGGGGGAAGGGAGAAAGGGAGAAAGTAGTTGGTCAGTTGTAGTGTGTGCGTGGTGTGATGCGAGGGTATTGGTGTGGTGTGCGTGGTGTGATGCAAGGGTATTGGTGTGGTGTGATGTGAGGGTGTTGGGAGGTGGGGAAGGCATGGGTGGAGTGTGGGGTAGAGGTAGGGGTATGTGGGTAGGGTGGGGTATGTGGGTAGGGGTGGGTGGTGGGTGTAAGGAATTGGATGGGGTGGAGTGGGAAGGTAGAGTAGGAGTGTGTTGGGGTGTGGTGGGATGAGCTTATGAGGGAGTGTTGACGAGGAGGGAGAAGGGGAAGGTCGATGTAAGAGAGGGGGAAGATGGGTATGGGAGATATACACACACACACATATATATATATATATATATATATATATATATACATATATATATATATATATATATATATATATATATATATATATATATATGTTTATATTTGTGTATTTGTGTCTATATTTGTCCACCCCACCCACCCCTATCGCGTTTCAACCGAAGTTATTATGTTTACGTCACTGAAACTCAACGGTTCGGGACAACAGACCGATAGAAGAAGCACTAGAATAAGTAAATTCCTAATTAATGGAAAGTAAAGCTCTCTCACACACACATATATATATATATATATATATATGACGGGCTTCTTTCAATTTCCGTCTACGAAATCCACTCACAAAGCTTTAGTCGGCCCGAGACTATAGTAGAAAACACTTGCCCAAGGCACTATGAATGGGGACTGAACCCGGAACCATATGGTTGGTAAGCAAGCTACTTACCACACAGCCACTCATGCGCCTATACCACACTGCCACAGTTCGGAAAACGTCAAAGTAACAAATATAATTTAAAGAACTTTATTTCGATATGACGAAGAGAAATCGGTAACATTCAGAATCGTCCTTCTATTTCTGATGTGCGGTGTAATTATACACATGCCACTTGTGGTTGATGTTCAGTGGGACATTTTCTCCTCATGATTTTTCGAAATTTCAGCGAAGCATTATGGCAGACCAACTGGACTATCATTAAATATATCTTACCGAAGAATCTAGACAGCTGACATTACCAAAAATCTTGGCTGTTGACATTAGAGAATTTAAACCGCTGATATTACTTTGAAGACTTGGTATTTGATACAAGAATTTATTTTATTATATTTGTTTATTTTTGTATTTCTTCCAATTATTACGCTGCAGCAATGCGGTGGGGGAGCGGGGTGGGGCACCATCTTGAAAAGTTTTCTCCATCGCATTGACTCAACGCTGATTCTTTTTACCGAAATGCTATTACGGATTCTCAGAAAGAACCTAACAAGAATTGTTAAGCGACAAAAGTAAAGAACGCAAAGACACACGAAATATCGCCAAGTATTTCGCCCGGCGTGCTAACGTTTCTTGTTTCTTTATTGCTCACGAGGGGCTAAACATAAAGGGGACAAACAAGGACCGACAAAAGGGATTAAGTCACTTATATCGACCCCAGTGCGTAACTGGTACTTATTTAATCGACCCCGAAAGGATGAAAGACAAAGTCGACCTTGGCGGAATTTGAACTCAGAGCGTAGCGGTTGACTAAATACCGCTAAGCATTTCGCCCGGCGCGCTAACGTTTCTGCCAGCTCGACGCATTCCTATAGAAAAATATTACAATTAAATATTCTTTTCACCGACAGCATGTGAACAGTTAATTATACGATTGCTTATATTGTAAGGTCCACACCTTATTGCAGCATGGTGTCTTTTCATATTATAAACGTCGTCTTGCGGTTCATTGTTCACCTTGTATTTAAAATTACTTTCTTTTTTTTTCTACCAATTCCACCTCAGGTCTTATTACAGACGAAATATCAAAAGTTGTTTCTTATTCACTCTAGATTTGCTTTATTAATTCGGTTTTATTAATCCGTGATACACACACACACACGCACGCACACACACACACACGAACATATATGTATGTGTGCGTGTCTGTCTGTGTGATTGTGTATTTGCGTGCGTATATGTAATTGTACATGTATATAATATATACACTAATATATAATGCCAAAAACCTGGCCATCATTCGCGAGCGAGTGGAATGTAGAAGCAATAAGTCTATACATACATACTTACATACATACATGCATAAATACATAGAAACATACATACATGCATACATACATACTTACATACATACATGCATAAATATCCAAACAGCTTAAATGTACCAGTCTCCGATATCCAAGTGGCTAAGAACTATCAGCAGAAGGACACCCTGGAATCATGACCTGTATGTGGCGCGGGCCGCATGCAGATGTAAGAATTTAAGAGCCGAAACAATTGCCTGAGCAGGGTTTCTTCTCTGAAGATTTTCTGTTGTTCAGCTCTGTTGAGAGTTTCTTGTTTCTAGAGTAATCGGAGAAAATTAACTTCAATAATCAACCAAATTACATTAATTTAGCACCTGTATAGTAAAGGATAGCTTTCCATAGATCTGAAAATCATGCTAGTCACAGACAATGTTGAAATGTGCGTATATATGTATGGAGCAATCTCATCAAACACACTGCAGTAATTTAACACTTATAAAATAAAATATAGTGTTTTATAGTTTCTTTGTTCCGAAAAATATACTGTTCATAGAACTGTGTGTGGATATATGTACATCATTCGGAGATAATTAGTGTTATTTATTAACGTAACTACACTAATTTAACAACTATTTAGAATATAATATTCTCACTGTCCTGAAAAGTATGCTGGTGAGAAAAAATCCTAAACGGAGTATGTATCGTATTCGGAGATAATTAACCTTTTTGGCAACCAAGTCACGCTATTTTAACACCTATATAGTATAAGATAGCATTTCATTGTACCAAAATGTATGCTAAGAGAGAGACAATCTTGAAATGTGTGCGTACATAACTATAGCATTCAGAGAAACTGGTGTTATTCATGAACCAAACTACAATAATTCAACGGCTATGTAATGTAAAATAGAGTTTCAGTGTTCTGTAAAATATGATAGTGGTAGACAATCTTCAACTATGTGTGTGCATATGTGCAGAGCAGTTGAAAAAATGAATGTTATTTATCAACCTAAGCATACTAACTTAGTATCACCTATATTTACTATATTTTTAGCGTGGCTTATTGTCATCTTTATCACGTCATTATTAACATGTTGCTATATTATATCCTCTGTCACCGCTATTGTGTTCACATTTCTAAAGACGTATTCTTGCTTCCTTTACCAAAGTGTCGTTGTCAGCATACTGTCTGTAATGATTGTGTGCTATTTTACTCTCAGAGCTTAATCTGCATACTGTATTAATAACACAATATAGAAAATATAAATAAAAAAAAATAATTATAATAATAAAATTTGTACAACGTTTTGTTGTTATGCCAAAATGACGGTTATTATTTATTCTTCTGTTGCTCATGTAGCTTTTTCTTTGTTGTTCTTGTTTTAGTTTCAGCGTGTTGTTGTTTTTTTTTATTTATTTATTTTCTTTTTCATTTAATCTTGCAATCAATTTCGTTTTGAGAGGAATTTTGTGTGACAGAATCTATGTTCATAGCGGATATAATTATCGTTAGAATACTTTTGCAGATATTCCGTCTCAATTATCCTGAAATTACTCTATTCATATGCAAATGATCTATTTCGTTCATTTAACACCTCGTACTAATTTTTATATTAGTTTTTCTCAATTTTTTGATGTTGCCGTTGTTATTACTATTACTATTATTATTATCATCACCACAACCACTATTATTATCAATATTTTTATTATTATTATTTTCATTATTTTTATAGACTTTTTGTTTTGTTCTGCTGTTTGAATCCTCCTTGTTCGTCTTCGTATTCAATTCTTTTCTTTTCAGTAGAAGAAAATAACCAGTTGTATAATAACCGATTATAAAAGCTCTCTTCTACTTCGTTGTTTTATTATTTTCTTACTTTTATATAGTTTTTCTTCCTTTATTATTATTATTATTATTATTATTATTATTATTATTATTATTATTATTATTATTGTTGTTGTTGTTGTTATCTTATTTTTCATTTCTATTTATTTATTTATTTTTTGATAATTTGTTTGCGACACAAATCACACAATATCGTTAATTACAAGGCTGCTGCATATCGTAAGCAAGCACTGATAAACGCAGTAGAATCCCCCACCACACAAAAAACAACAAAAAAACAAACAAAAACAAACAAAAAACAAAACAAAACAAAACAAAACAAGCAAACAAGCAACCAAACCAAAATGATAAATATATATATATGTACAACATTTACACATCTTCAACTTTCTTAAGAGAAACTCACTCACGTACAGAAACTCGTACACAAATATCTGTCCATGTATTAACAATCATCCATGTACGCATGTATATATATATATATATATATATATATATATATATATATACAAAAAGAGAAAATAGACAAATAGAAGCGTACACACATATATATACGCATATATAATGCAGTAATTGTATTGACTAGTAAGTCCAGTTAGTTCTTGCTTGTGCTTTTGGAGTTTTGCAGCAAATATCGAAATGTTATTATGGTTTTCTGCTATAGTCTAACAATGTATTCTTCATTGGTACATGCATTCAACATGTCTTCAAATGGATATAAATATTTTCGAAGTTTCTTCTACACACATGGATATATTTAAAACCAACTCGAAATAGCTACCAAAGACGTTCACCTGGATGAATGAATGATCTACATAGAAGGCATCTAGAGTCACGAGAGAAAATGAATTCAGCTTAACACGACAGTATGAGCACGCATGTGTGTGTGTGTGTGTGTGTGTGTTATTGAAGGAAAGGTGAGCATTCAATACGGTTTTGAATTCTTTATCTCCCAATCAGAGTTCCATGTCAATATGTGTAAATGCACAAAGACAGTGAGGTGGAAGAATCGCTAGCATGCCGGACAAAATATTTAGAGGGATATCGTCCGTCTTTAAGTTGTGAGTTCAAATGCAGTCGTGGTCAGCTTTGCCTTTCCTCATGTATATATATATATATATATATATATATATATATATATATATATATATATATATATATATATATATATATATATATATATATATATATATATATACACATGTATATATATATGTATATGTACATGTATATATATGTATATATATATGTACATATATACATGTATATATATATATATATATATATATATATATATATATATATATATATATATATATATGTATGTATGTATATACATGATGTATGAGTTTACTTGATCGTGTACTTGCATGTATTTCTATATATATGTATATGTGCACATGAGAGCGCAGGGACATGACTATAAGCTTTGTGTAATTTTCATATCTTATCTTTTACTTATTTCACCCAATGGAAAGCGGCCATGATGTGGCACCTCCCTGGTGTGGGGGGGGGGATTTTTTTGATCAGATCGACACTAGGTAGTTGAGTTTATTTTTCTTTTGAAGTCTGACACTTATTCCATCGTTAAATTTTACCGAAATGCTAGGTTATATGGACGTAAGTAAACCAATGCCGGTTGTCAAGCGGTGGATGGAGGACAAACAGAAAAATAAAACAAGCACACACACACACACACACACACACACACACACACACACACACACACACACACACACACACACACTCACACACTTACACATATACATATACACTTGTATACAGAGAGAGGCTTCCACACAATTTCTGCCTACCAAATCCATTGTGAACGTTTTGATCACCCCGGGGTTTTAGTAGATGACACTTGCTCAAAGTGCACCGCAACAGGACTGAACTCGGAACATCCCTTTCAACCACACAGTCATGCAGGTTAAAACAAAACAAAGCAAATTATTTA
>NC_142952.1:4309086-4316586 GCF_046866305.1 Octopus bimaculoides
ACAATTGTTTCTGTGCAACAGTAACCGCTGTTAATTGGTATTTCACTTCTTACACATATTATATATATATATATATATATATATATATATATATTACATAAATTTGATTCAGCAATAACTGTGTACTCGAACGTCATCAGGCTTGTTGCTTTGAGAGCACTGGTATTTCTGGTGCATATGGTAACCGACAATCTTAAGATGAACTTCGAACTGCTCGGTATGAGGTTATTACTCAGATGGTATTAAATATGTTTGCATATATATATATATATATATATATGTGTGGAAAAACATATGTACAAACATTCAAGCAATTATGAGGAGCACATAACAAAACTTACGTAACTACAGATTGAAGTGGGGAAAAGTCGACAGGAATGAAAATGGAATAAATAGCTGCTTAATCAGTTACTAATAACATAAATAGTGATGCTAATGGACTGAGGCATTTAGGTAGGTTATAGACATTGTAACAAGATCAAAGGTCTTTATGTAGATGATTCAAATTTGTATGTATAGGATTTTAGCTGGAGACGTCTAATAGCTTTATATGTGTGCAAAGCCAGTTAAATACACAGTTTAGCTAAAATATGCAGTATTATTGATTGCAGTAACAGATTAGTTTGAAATAATTATGAGGTTGAAATATTTTATGGTAGATATGAATTAATTGTTTGAATACGTGCCTTAGCATTGGCATTCATAAATATATATGTTTGTGCATGCATTATGTAGACGCATATAAATTCCTGGCGTATCTACATATCTGCTCGAAATCTTGTAAAGTTTAGCATTACGATTATATATATATATATATATATATATATATATATATATATATATATATATATATATATATATATATATATATATATATATATATATATATATATATATATATATATATGCATATAAATAGACATATATATATATATATATATATATATATATATATATACATTTATAGATATATACTATATATATGTACATAATTATAAATTTATATGTATGCATGTATGTGTATGTGTGTGGGCATGTGCTGTGTATGTATATGTGTGCGTGTTTGTGTGTGTTTGTGTGTGTGCGTGTATGTGTGTAGGCATCCGCATAGCTCAAAAGAAAGTTATGCTCATACACTTGAATATTTCTATGTACTACCGCGTTCTGTACTCGAGTTTGAGTATATCACTATTTTCATAAGTAGCGATGTCTATACAGGAGAGTGTGTCTCTGTGTGTAAATTTTATGTATCACTACATACACATACATGCATACACACACACTTACGTACATATATACATGCATACATACAAACCTACATAAATATATAAGTATATAAGTATATAAGTATACACACACACACATACACACACACACACACACACACACACACACACACACACACACACACACACACACACACACATACGATGGGAGTCTTCCAGTTTCTGACCACCAAATCCACTCACAAAGCCTTGGTAGGCCCGAGGCTAAAGTAGCTATGGTAGCTATTTTCGTTTTTATTATGTAACCTTTTAATAAAATTACTTAAATAAGAGCAATTAAACTTACGTATGACTACCAATTTCTTTGAAATTACAGTCTGAATAACTGAATTTGTTTTCTTTGTTCTAGAAAAGTTTCGTCCCTTTATACTGACTATGGACGTAGCTTAGTTTTGTGCAGCCGTAGCTCACTTTAATGGTATTTTTATTAAATGCTTTGTGATAGTTCCGGTCTGATTATTTCGCAATTTATTCCTGCTGCAATTTTTTTGTTGGATTAGTATTAGCAGTACTTTAGTCACATCATCCATTAGGTTTGTTTCAAAAAAAGAAAGAAAAAAACTCTTTTAAGTTTCAAGCTCTTGGTCCTACTACCATTTGATAATGGAACAGATAATGTTTTATCCTGGTTAGTGTGTGTCCAACCTTATATATTATATACCATAAGTCGTATATTAGATGTAGGTTGTGGTTATCTAATGTTTTTATGCTCCTGCAAGCATTTCAACTGCTCCAGTTACCTTGCCATCATTCATTGACTTTATTGCCGTTTCTACTTCATCCTGTAAGACTTTGTTTCAATTCGGAGCTTCTAAATTGAGCTTAGACTCTCATCATCATAAAATATTGCGCATTCAATCCATATAGATCATATGGATGTAATCTGTTCAGGATCAAACACTACTTTTCCTTTTTCCTCCTTTATGTAACCACTTCGTTTGTGCATGCATTTTCTGTTTGTGATCTCACTTATTTTACCATAAATTTCTTTGGATTTATGGTAGCTGTTAAGTTTTTCCTCTGGCTATTTCGATTTAGCTTTTCTACATTCCGAAACAGTTCTCTCTATTCCAGTATTTATACCTATATTGGTAATTATTCTTTTTATTTTTGTGTTTTTGCTTCAGCTTGGATAGTATCTCCTCAGTCGTCCACTTTTTTCTTTTTTCTTTTTTCTTTTCCCATTCAGACAGTGTTGTCTTTAGTGATATTTAGGCGCATATTAAACTTGTGCTACATTTTCTTTAATTTGTTTTT
The DNA here is from genome assembly GCF_046866305.1 of Octopus bimaculoides. NCBI lineage: Eukaryota > Metazoa > Mollusca > Cephalopoda > Octopoda > Octopodidae > Octopus > Octopus bimaculoides. The sequence continues at coordinate 4,311,630 of NC_142952.1, forward strand.
TTTAATATAAAGTTCTTGTATTTAATTTGTGTTCTGTATTCGGTTTGAAAGATTGTGTTTTGAATTCGTGTGTAGAAACAGATTTTTTTTCTATTTCCGGAGGGTTATTATGGTAATTTTCCCACCCGACATTGCATTGACTGTAATTTCTTTCTCTTTGGTATATCTGATTGCGCTTTTAATTTGTTGGTAAGATCCATCGATCTATCGCTGTGTTCTTATGTAGGAGCATAAACTTGTGCATACCTGTATAATGTTGATATTGAAAGGTTTTCCTTGTATTTTCCTTATTACTAGTGTATCTAAAATTTTCTGGCATCCAATTAATCGTTTTTATAGAAAAGTAGTGTTTAGCGCCACTTCAACATGGCTGTTCCGTTACTACCGTGTTTAATCTCTGGAGGACGCCTCCTCCAGCTGCTTATCCATGCAATCTGCACCCACTATATATTGCAAGCAGGGAGCCATGTTGAAGTAGTGATAAACATTAATTCTGAGTACAGTTATTCTTTTGTACTCTAGGTACGTTAATTTGCACGAGCGGGCTGTTCCGTTGACCGGATCAACTGGAACACTCGTCGTCGTAACCGACGGAGTGCCAACAAATACAACTTTGCTTGTTTATATCGCGTTCTTTTTATTATGCTTTTTTTCATCCGCTTTCTACATTATTTTCCTACCAGAATACATTATTATGTGACTTTTCCATTATAATTTTAGCATCAACTGCACATTTATTTTAGAATATTTCCACGATTCATATTATTATTATTATTATTATTATTATTATTATTATTATTATTATTATTATTATTATTATTATTATTATTATTATTGTTCAGTAGTTTTATTTTTATAATGTGCTTTCACTTCACTACCGAGCGCAGCTCTGTGCGCCTTGGGTATGTGCTGTGGTTTGCTGTGGTGCTCTTATGTTTACTGTATTGAAAGTGTTTTGCGTAGAATGTGTGCAGTACCCAGTAGTGCAATTTTCTGTATGTTATATATATTTGTAAGTCCTGGTGTTTTTGTTATGTATTTGTCTGAATATTTTTTTATTATACCTATATTGTTATTATTATTATTATTATTATTATTATTATTATTATTATTATTATTATTATTATTATTATTATTATTATTATTATTATTATTATTCACGACATAATATTCACGGGAGGGTCAAGGCGGCGCACTGGCAGACATGTTAACGCGCCGCGAGCTGGCAGAGACGTTAGAAACAATTGTTTCTCATATGCACATAATCCTTCTCACAATGCAACATTTCATTGATGTCATTCGTCTCCTACATACCGCCATTGCAATTGTTCACTACATCCCTTGTTTATACATGTATATTTTCCTGACGTCATTGTTTTAGCTGGGTTGTCAGCAATATTTCATCATTCGCACAATGCATCACATTACCATTGAGCCACCTGTGGAGACCATTTCAGTCATTAGTTTTTATATCTATTTTTCGGAAATTAATCTCCCCCTCCTACTCTCTCATTCTCGCTGTTTTTCCGTTCATCTTCTCCCCCATCCTGTTATATATTCTTTTTCATTCATTCTCGACAATATTCACCTACTCGACCAGAACGCTATTCCGTTATTCTCTTCCTCTGTCGTTATCCAAGCAATCATTTGTACTTTTGTTGGGGATATCTACTATTCTTCGACATATAATTCATCTCCCATTTTCTCTCTCTCTCACACCCTTTCCCAATCAAACCTCTCTCTCTTTCTCTCTCTCACACAACATCAGTCCTTCTATACCAGAAACTCTTATTATCTGTTCAATCTATAAATGACTCTGTCTCTTATACTCTTATAGTCTCACAATATACTTTTGTATTTATGTCTCTCTGTGGAAAACAAGAAAAGAAATAAAAGAGAAAAATACTCATTTCTGTTCGTTAGCCATTAGTTCGATGTTATTTCTGATATTTTTTCTTTCTTCCTAGACCTGTATTTCTCCTATAATAGTTAAATACTATTACACCTTTCGTATAGAACGCCACTTTTTATCGCCGCTATTATATATATATATATATATATATATATATATATATATATATATATATATATATATATATATATATATATATATATATATATATATACATATATATATATATATATTTGTATATGTATATATGTATATATATATATATATATATATATATATATATATATATATATGTATATATATATATATATATGTATATATATACATATATATATATACATATGAATATATATATATATTCAATATATATATGTATCAATGAATACATATGTATATATACATACACACACACACACACACACACACACACACACGCACACACACACACACACACACATATATATATATATATATATATGAATATATGTGTGTATATATATATATATTTGCATGAATAAATAAATATATATGTATACATACACACATACGCATATTTATATTTGTGTATGTATGTATGATGTAAGTATGAATGTGTGTGTGTGTGTGAGTCCATGCGTGTGTGCGTGTGTATGACTATCCATGTGCGTGTGTGTGTGTGTGTGTGTGTGTGTGTGTATGTGTGTGTGTGTGTGTGTGTGTGTGTGTGTGTGTGGACATTGCAAAGATTCCATTGGATACTTTTCAAATGATCGCATACGAAGGCTTCCCTTGCCTTTCTAGAACCGTCATTTCTAGCAAGTGTTTATTTATATATATATATCTGCGAATGTGTGTGTGTTCTATGTTACATTTTTGGGGGTTTTGTTTTTCTTACGTTTCTGAAGGAATTGATGTGTAGTAGGATTTCGTTCGCGTTTATTAGACACACACAAATACAAACACACGCGTAGAGACACACAGACAGCACCCCTCTCCCCACACGCATGTCTGTGTGGATGTGTGTCTCTGTGTGTGTATCCATATTGAATATAATAACATATCCATATATTATACATACACACACACGTATACACACACGCATATATATATACATATACACATACACACGCACGTACAGCCGTAAACTCGCACACTTATATATTACAAATATATGCGCCAAATACATACGTGTGTGTATGCGCGTGTTTATGTGTGTGTGTGTGTGCGTGTTTATGTACTTGTAAACATATGCATACATATATATATATATGTATTTATAAGGATATAAATATATTTTTATGTTTATAAAGTGTATATAAATTGTATGCATTCTATATATTATTTAATTTATATTTTATGATACACATAACTATACTTGCGTATTCGTATATACATATGTACATATATATATATATATATATATATATATATATATATACACACACATACATATGTACTTTTATATATATATATACATATATACATATATATGCATATATGTATATATATATATATATATATATATATATATGCATATATATATATATATATATATATATATATATATATATATATATATATATATATATATATATATATATATATATATATATATATATATATATATATACATATATGTATGTATATACATGCATATACATATATCTGTGTCTATATATGAATGCGTGTTTATTTTTACATGTTTGCTGTGTGTTTTTACGTAGTTTTCTGATGGTGTGTGTGAGAGTGTCTTTCTGGTTATTCACTTTTACGTAAGCATCTCCTTAATCGTTTTATCTTTTTATATTTCTGCCATAATAATTTCGTAGTTACGTCATGATTCCTGCTTCTGTTGTGGTCTGTTGTGTATTTTGGTAAGAGATGTGTCTCTTTGAACTTTTAACGATTGGGTTATCTTGTTCAACCGTTGCATCATGGGATACAGGAAGTGGATCTCAAAAGACTCGGAGACAAACAGCTTCCCGCAAAACCCCCACAAGTTAACGCCGAACACATAAATGCATGCAAGCACATACAAACACACACATATGTATATATATATATATATATATATATATATATATATATATATATATATATATATATATATATATATATATATATATATATATATATATATACATATCTATATACCCACACACATTTATATATATAATACATAAATATATATATATTCATATATATACCTATATATATATGCATACATATATTTATGGATGTATATACATATGTATATACATATTTGTACATATATATATATATCTACACATATATACCTATATATCTATATCTAGATATATACACACATACACACATACAAACACACACACACATATACATATACATGTATATATAAATGTATATGTATATTTATATATGGATATATATGTATATACACATAAATATTCATATTGATACGACTATATATACGTATAAACTGTCATATATGTGTTTGTGCGTACCTGTGTGTATGTGTATATAATATATTCATGTGCATGTGTTCATATTAGTCTGTATATACACTCCTACATACACCGACACATACAAGGTGACTTTCCATTTCGTTGCTTTTCATATGTTATCTGTTAAACGCTCATCTCTTTGACGTCCATCTGTCTAGCTATCGAAACGTCTCCCTAGATGCCTTTCTATCTGTCACTCCCTAAAAGCGCGCACGCGTACATACACACTCACACACGGCTGCACATGCTTATATTTGTGTGTACGTGTGTATAGTGTTTGTGTGTTGCGTTTGAGAGTGTGTTTCGGTGCGCTCTCATGCGTGTTCATTTGTGTGTGTCTGGGCGCGTAGAATCCATGACCAAAAGTCTAACAAAAATACATGTTTTATATTAACATATGCCCTATGACTCTCGCATGGGGAGGGCTCTTCCGGAACTGATCATCCCAAGTATATATATATATATATATATATATATATATATATATATATCTTAATATCTACCTACCTACCTATCTTTCCCGTTCTTTCTGTCTGTCTGTCTCTCTCTATCTATCTATTTACATATACATACATACATACAT
>NC_142952.1:4321586-4329086 GCF_046866305.1 Octopus bimaculoides
TCATTATTATTATTATTTAATGTTTGACTTTTGCTCTGCATTTGTACAAGTTGGATCCAAGTCTCACCCAGAGACCTCAAGAGACAACAAGTTAGAAGTTCATGTAGATGTTATGCCTAGGGTACCATATATTTGGATTTGTACATAGTGTTGTTCTAGAGAATGTTTAAGAAACCATAAGAAAATTATGTTTGTTTTAAAATTTGAGATCACATAGACAGTATTTTACGTAGAATATGGGCAGTTTCCATGAGCACTATATATCATTATTATTATTATTATTATTATTATTATTATTATTATTATTATTATTATTATTATTATTATTATTATTATTATTATTATTATTATTATTATTATTATTATTATCATCATTATTATTATTTTTATTATTAAAAATCAGTCATAGCGATGGTGTGCGTCTGTGTCTTCATGATGTTTCCATGCCGATAGTGTTTTGACAGATTTACAGAATTTGACATTTTGTCTTTGAGAAGAAGTGTGGAAACTTGGTTTCCTCAGTTCCATTGTGTTTCAATGAATAATAATATCAGAAATTTACATTTTTGACAGCCATTCTTTGCAAGAAGACTCAACAAATTTTGGAACATTGACACTGCCATTCTCTGCAAGCGGTGCTATGCAGACTTCATAATAAAGCAAACGAAAATTGACACATGATAAATGCTAGAGTATGTAACAGACTTTGAGGTCACAAAGTAAGTAGCATCTAATAATATTTACCGGAAGCAGGACCACTATTTTGATAATAAAAAAACAAAACTTATCGACTTATTATTTAACACGTTTCACAGTCCTATACAAGCTTCATAATAATTGGCTGCATTATGTTATGCGGATGCTCGTGGTTCAGTGGTTAGGGGAGTTGGACTCATGGTCATAAGATTACGGTTTCGATTCCTGGACCGACCGATGCATTGTGATTTTGAGCAAAACGCTCCATTTCACGTTTCTCCAGTTCACTCAGCTGGCGAAAATGAGTAATTCTGCCACAGACAGGCATCCCATCCACGGGCGGGGTTGGGGGTGGGGAGAGTGTATACACCACAGAAACCTCTAAAGTACTCCATCAGTTTGGAGACCAACCAAAGGTCTTTCTCCCTATTTTCTGTTACAGACACGCACACGCACACACATACATATACATACATATATATATTATATATATAATGCATATATATATATATATATATATATATATATATATATATATATATATATATATATATATATATATATATATATATATATATATATATATATATATATCCTAACTATATCTTCATTTATATACTCACACATCGATATACACACTGACATTTACAATCAATAGCACAGACATGCATCGATCTGTCTCTGTACAAGCACGCACGCACACACACACACACACACACACACACACACACACACACACACACACACACACACACACACACACACATGCCAATCTTTTATTCAATCTTGTACCTGTACCTCAGGGTTTCAGATGTATTAATTACAATGTATCGCAGTGATTCACCGCAAGGTTTACGTTAAGATTATATAAATCATTATCTGTGGAATACCCAGCCACTTACTCATTAATTTCGCGAATAGGGCCACGACGCTCTCTTCACCAACTGAAATCTCTAATATTGATCGTCGAGAGAGACGGAGAAACCAGAAATTAGACGGAGCAATATTAGTAACAGGCTGCGCTACACATTTCCGGTCACGAAAAGGACAAGAAACGTACCGTCTTTGAGCTAGTGCTTCTAGTTAAAAGTATTAAGAATGTCTTTCTCACTTCCGAAAGTATAAACCACCTGGGAAATTCTATCGAAGATTCGAAAGCCGTTCTCTCCATGAAAACTGATTATAAGACAAGTGTAAGCAATAACGGTAGTAACGGCTCTCGGCAGAATTTCTTGCCGAATTCAATCATAAAATGTCAAATTGAGGAACAAGATTTTAGCGAAAATGAAGAATGTCTTTGAGACAAATACTAAACTAAGCTAGAAAATGAAATGCAGACACGCAACCGCACACACACGGACAAACACGCATGCAAATGAGTGGACAAGCACAAACACACACGTACAGAGACAAGCAAACAAAATAAGCGATATGGTCGTAGACTAACGTACATACATAAATATAGACAGTGACATATGTTAGCCTGTAAACTCAAACATAAACGCATGCGTAGACTCATGAACGTAGGTAAATCACTGAGAAGTACACAGGAACTAAGACTGCGGCCATAATTGCAAACCTCCTCGCCTCCCCACCACGCAAACAAAAACACACAAAGGCAAATTTATGAACTTAGACACATGCGTATACAGACACTTACACAGAAATGGACAATGATAAACTGAGAAACTTACGTAAATGCACACGCAAGAAAACCTACAAATCTATGCAAAAAGATTAAAAAAAGTTGACATAACACCAAGCAATGTTTGTCTGCACAGTTGTTGATCACCAACAACGTATTTTCAGATAAGTTAGCTGCTATTTCTACAATATTTTACAGATACTGTGTACCTTGGACTATAGTGTATTACGTGTCCTTACTTTTGTAAGAGGTATGGTATGCTGTGAGAGAGATTGAATGCTAATTCTACCAAATATTTACCAAATATTTGGAGACATTATGTATCTAGGAGTACTCTTCACTTTGTATCGTTTTGTTTTTAAGACGTATAGTATGCTTGGTTGATACTTCTGCTTGTAAATGGCAGCACAAATTAACTTAATTCTGATGCCAATAAAGACAGATTAAAACGAAAAGAGCATGAGGGTTAATATTTTCCAACGATTTATTGAATAACACGTAAAAAGACCTTTAGTTGGTGAGATACTGGGTCTTAGACGGAGTCTTAAAGGATAAGCAGTTAATCCAATTATCTGTAGCAGACAGGTTAACATTTGTTATATTGATCGATTTGTTCTTCATATTTCAATTATCTAGAGATGCCTTCAGATTTAATTAAACATCCTAATTCCGCTAAATCATTAGAGGGAGGCGGAGTATAACAGAGGATATGTCATTTTAGTACAGAAAGTTTACAGACCAGGATACAGATACTGCTTTGACACTTTCATGATCGGAGTGATGCAGTTAATTTTGATTTGAGTTTATGAGTAAGATATAAAAATCGTTATTCACATTAGAAGCATCAGAAGAATTAAGTAAAGTAAAAGAGACGTCGAGAAGAGTGAAAAATTTGAAAATTTTGGACGAAAGATCTTTCACAGAGCAGTAAGGTAATGTGGTAGTCAACGGAAGTGATAAATGGGTAAATTAAAAAAAGCTGGGGATAGGAGACAGGTGGGGACGTGGATTTTACTGAAAGAGAAGTGTGGAAGATGAAGTGTGGTTTGTGAGGGAGCGGGATTTATAGAGAGAAAGTTGGTGTGACAGGTGCCGTGTGGTATACATCACGTACGGAGAGATGTTTATTTAAGAATTGATAAGTATAAGGTCTGGAATTGTAGCTTGAGTGAAGCAATCCAAATTAAGTCTTGATCAAACTGACACTCATATTCATGTATATGCACATACACAAACAAGAAAATAATGCACACTCCCACACACATACGCACATATATATATAAATAGATAGATTGATAAGTAGAGAGATAGATAAATAATTAAATAGATAGATAGACAGATAGACAGATAGATAGATAAGTAGATAGACAAACAGACAGACAGACAGATAGATAGATAGATAGATAGATAGATAGATAGAAAGATGGATGGATAGATAGATAGATAGATAGACAGACAGATATTCGTTTGAGTATTCATTACTATAGATATATATATCGATTAAAAGTGTACAATGAACTTTACCGTAAAGAGTGGGAAATCTATTCCTCAGGGCAAGCTCACTTTGCTCTTGTTACCGATTTTGCTACATGGTATAAGTCGTGTCGACGCAGATTAACACCATCGTCTTTCGGGTCTGTTTGATCAAACATATATTAACCAACACTCCGTCGGTAGCGACGACGAGCGTCCAAGTTAATGATACCAACGAAGCAGCCAGCTCGTAAAATCAATAGTAATAAAAATAATAACAATAATAAATGATTTCATAATTTTTTTTTTTATTATTAAAAAAAAAAAAATATTAATTTTTCTTTATTAATTTTTTTTAAAAATACCTATTTTACCTGTGAATTTGAGTGTGTTAACGGGGAATGCATACAATGAGTTTCTCTGCCCTAGGTGTACGGAAAACACTCGGCAAGAAATGGAAGAAAATTTGAAGAAAGAAGAAAAAAAACAACATAATAATAATAGATGATTCAATAATAATAATCATAAGAAGAAGAAGAAGAAGAAAAAGAAGAAAGCAAGAAAGAAAATGAAAAATGTGATGTTCTCTAAAGATAGAAGTAAAGGAGAATCAAGAACTAGAAGGATATTTTTGAACATCTAGAATTGTTAACAAGACATATAAGGATTATTTGAAGAAAGATACAATATAATATGAGTCTGGAACATTTCCAAACGACATTAAGAAATGTTGGGTGTCCAAAAAGCAAGATTATTCCGCAAAAATACTGGACTCTTAACCTCGAGACCAAAGGTTATTGGTTACGAGATAATATTATGTTAAATATAAAAAACAAAAAACAAGAAACAAAAAAGAAACAAACAAACAAACAACCACACATCCGAAACAAACTGACCGGCAAAAGTATGAATGAGGTGAAGATAAACCAACAACAATGGAGTTAAATAATAGAAAACCAGATGATGATGATGATGATGATGATGATGGTAGCGGTGGTGGTGGTGGTGGTGTTGGTGGTGTGTTATTTAAAAGAGTTCCATTTCTGTCTGTTTTTTATGTTTTATTTATATTCTTATAAAATTAATGTGGGATATAGAATATGGAATATATAATATAAATGGTAAAATGAAATGAAGTATTAAATATCTTATTGAATATATGAAATATTAAGTATTAAATATATTAAATATATATATATAAGGGCTAGCATACTTTCCTGCTTTATAGCAGTCATCAAGATCCCGTCTGACAGGTGTACATCCCACATTAATTTTATAAGAATATCAATAAAACATAAAAAACAGACAGAGTTGGAACTCTTTTAAATAATATATATATATATATATATATATATATATATATATGTGTGTGTGTGTGTGTGTGTGTGTGTGTGTGTGTGTGTGTGTACATACACACACACATATATATACATAAATATGTGTGTGTATGCATGTATATCTGTAATGTCCACAGTGCACGATTGTTGACACGAAGCCCTTCTAATGTCATTTAAAAGACTGCGATCTATCAGACAGTTGCTTCCGTGATTTACAGACAACAATGGAATAGTTTTCAGTTATTTCGTTAACATGTAATAATTAGATATACAAAACTCATCAATGCTTCTCCATTACATCTCATTGACTGCCTATAGATAAAGTATGACGAAGTTAGACGTTAGTCATGCAGGTATAAACAGAGTATATATTGTACATGCCGAGATGTACTGGGACATAATAAGTACATGTGTTTACGCACACGTATATTAGGAAACGAGTATTACATAACAACTGTTTAGAATTACATATCAAGATATCTGTGTGTGTGTGTATATATATGTGCATCTACATGTGCATTGTCCTTTGAATAATAATAATAATAATAATAATAATAATAATAATAATAATAATAATAATAATAATAATAATAATAATAATAATAATAACAATAATAATTACAATATATATGTATTTATGTATGTATGTACGTATGTTTGTATCTATGTGTATCTGTATATGCATATATAAGCACACATGCACGCATTTACACATGTCTTTGTAACTTGATAAAGAACCGTAATAGATTACACACTCACCCGCACGCATACATATCCGCACATACACACACACGCACACATATACAGACACACACAGACACACACAAGCACACATATACAGACACACACAGACACACACGCGTCTCATGTTTTACACTTGTTTGTCCAGTTATATGATCCGAGCTCTTGATCTGGAATTCAAACAACGCAATCAGTGTATCATGTTAAATACACATTTGTCATTCTACTTCCGAGTGAAGTCTATATAACCAATGACAGAATACCCGGACAATTATTGATGCATAATAACAGTGCTTTTGGGAAGCAACATATATATATATATATATATATATATATATATATATATATATATATATATACACAGAGAGAGAGAGAGAGAGAGAGAGAGAGAGAGAGAGAGAGAGAGAGACAGAGACAGAGACAGAGAGAGATGTGTATATATAAATATATATATATGTATTTCTCTCTAAGTTTCAGTCCAAAGACTGTGGCCATGCTGGGGCAACACCGTTTACTTCGCTACTCTTTCACTAAACCCCTTCTGATATGCGACACGTTGTTGATGAGGGAATTTGACGTTGCGGCCCTCATCTGTGTTTCTTGCCTAGAGGTAGGTTCACCCGGAACTCTTGACAGAACGAGATTTAGTTTTGTGTTTTGGAAAAAAAGCTTACGTCCGTTCGAAATTATAGAAGACCCTCGAACAAGGTGCCACGCAGTGTTGTACTTGTATTTCAAAGGGCCAGCCTTGTCAGACTCTGTATCATGCTGAATCTCTCCCAGAACTACGTTAAGGGTACACGTGTCTGTGGAATGCTCAACCACTTGCACGTTAATTTCACGAACAGGCAGTTCTGTTGATCGAATCAACTGGAACCCCCGTCATCGTAACCGACGGAGTACCACGTATTAAAACAAGATAACAATATAATATATAAAATAATATATATATATATATATATATATATATATATATATATATCCAGCAATCCGCAGTTCTTTGCAGACAGGTGTCTATTTCAGCCCTCCCGGAAGGAAGAGAGACAGACGGGATTCGATCTCGATACAACCTTTCTTTCTTTATATCCGTAAACTGAGCGATGTATGGCTTTTCTTTTCAGTAACACGATATCACCCTGCGTACGACAACGCTCGCACACGTGATGGTAATTGATCCATCTTCACAGATATCGTCTCGTTGTCCTTCCTGGCTGTCAGTGGTACTTCTCACTTTTCGTCCGTGACCTCTCAGATGACTATTCAATCCTATTACAAATCTGCATGGTTTGAAGCATAGGTGACATACGATAGTTGTAACTCATTACGACTCTCCGACTGATCGCGACGCTACTTTCTGCCCTCGTTGCCACTTTCCCATTGCTATAGGACATTCAACCAACTGAATGACCATTGAGATCGTCCTAAAGAGACGTCTGTACCACGTATTAAAGCAGAATAACAATATAACATATAAAATAATATATTACACGAAACAATTACTCAACATTTATTAGTAGAGTTTAAGTTTACTAAACATTAACAAGAAAACGAGTGACAGGGACTGCGAAGTTTCGGCCTTATAGTAGAAATCACACGCCAACGAAGTCT
>NC_142952.1:4334086-4339086 GCF_046866305.1 Octopus bimaculoides
AAGATTGTTTTAAGTTAAGACTACACGATCTGTAACAAACTTAAATGTCCTGACGCCTCCCCTGTTGCGTGGTGAACTTCTAACTTGGTTTTATGTGTAATTCAAATTAAATTAGGTTATATTTACTATTTACAATATAATTCCGCTACGGTCTACGTATGTAACGCTTTAATTTTCGTACGAGTTGCAAAGCAATCTGATAATTATATTGATAAACTATGGTACTAAATCGAAAACTTAATCTATTAGAGAAACATCAATTGTGTTAGATTATTCCTAAGACCGAGGAAAATAATTACGTTGAATGTATGATCCGAAGCTCTACATCTCGCGTCGTGGACTCGTTCGACACCTGTGAGACTTTAATTAATGTGGAGTATTGTACGAGTGTTACAGCTCCCCCCTCCTCCGCTTCCTCGAAAATTTCCAGAATCTCCCCATCCACGGAACTTTCCAAGAAGTGCCCCTCCTCCCCTTCCGCGGAACTTTCCAAGAAGTGCCCCTCCTCCCCTTCCGCGGAACTTTCCAGGAAGTCCATCCCTCTCCCTTCATTCCCTTCCTCGGAACTTTCCAGGATGTCACCATCCTCGGAACTTTACAGGAAGTCCCCTCCTCCCCTTCTTCGGAACTTTCCACGAAGTCTATTCCCCTCTCACAGAAAGATATATATACATAGATAAATAGATGGATAGATGGATAGATGGATGGATAGATAGGTAGAAAGATAGCTTAATAGATAGATTGATAGAAATATAGATGGATAGCTAGATAGGTAGATAAATAGATCGATAGATAAATAAATAAGTAGATAGATAGATACATAGATAGATAGATAAATAGATAGATGCTGCCGGATTCCATACGGTTTCTGTCTACCAAAGTCACACACAAGGCCTTGGTTGGTTCGAGGCGATAATAGATGACACTTAACCAATATGCAGAAGAGTGGGATTGAACATGAAACCACACAGTTACAGATCAAGCTGCTTAACTAACGTCCTAGTCCTATAATTTGTGTGTATTATATGAGAGCGAACAAATCCTATCAAGGAGGAGGAACAGGTTGAAGGGTAACATTAGAGCGATGGAGAAGGACGAGGAAATAGAGATGCAGAGTTACAGAGAGAGAAACTGATGGGAAAGAAGAGATGGATATGCGGAGAGAGAGAGAGAGAGAGAGAGAGAGAGAGAGAGAGAGAGAGAGAGAGAAAGAAGGAGAATGAGAGAGAGAGACAGAAAGAAGGAGAATGAGAGAGAGAGAGAGAGAGAAAGAAGGAGAATGAGAGAGAGAGAGAGAGAAAGAAGGAGAATGAGAGAGAAAGAGAGAGAGAGAGAAAGGAGGAGAATGAGAGAGAGAGAGAGAGAGAGAAAGAAGGAGAATGAGAGAGAGAGAGAGACAGAGAAAGAAGGAGAATGAGAGAGAGAGAGAGAGAAAGAAGGAGAATGAGAGAGAGAGAGAGAGAGAGACAGAAAGAAGGAGAATGAGAGAGAGAGAGAGAGAAAGAAGAAGAATGAGAGAGAGAGAGAGAGAGAGAAAGAAGGAGAATGAGAGAGAGAGAGAGAGAGAGAGAGAGAAGGAGAATGAGAGAGAGAGAGAGAAGGAGAATGAGAGAGAGAGAGAGAGAGAAAGAAGGAGAATGAGAGAGAGAGAGAGAGAAAGAAGGAGAATGAGAGAGAGAGAGAGAGAGAGAGAGAGATAGAAGCACGAGAGGTAGATATATTAAAACAGTTAGAGTGAAAGGGATGGAGAGGACTGATAAATAGACAGAAAGATAAAGGAAGAGAAAGAAATTGGAGAAAAAAAGATAAACAAGAAAAGAGAGAGAGGAGGGCGAGAGAGAGATAGAGAGAAAGAAGCAAACAAACAAAGTGTGAAAGAAAGAAAGGAGGAAACACAAAATGAAAGAAATAAGGTAAGAAAGAAAATAGAAAGAAGCAGAGAAGCAGAGATGGAGTGAAAAAGAGAGGCAGAAAAAGTAAGAGTTGGTGAGAAAAAAGATGGAGATGGAAAAAAAAGAAGATAGAGATATACAGACAGAAAAAAGTAGGAGAGAAGTATGGAAAGAGAGAGGCAGAGAAAATAAGAGAGATGAAGAGAAAAAGATGGAGAAGATGGAGAAAGAAGAAAGAGACATACAGAGAAATTGGGAGAGAAGTATGGAATGGGAGAGGAGGAGAAAATAAGAGAGTTGGTGAGAGAAATAGGCAAATGGAATCCATGAAGGAATATGTGGATGAGAGAAAGGGTAAGATGGAAGGAAGGGAAAAGAAGGAGAGAAGTGATGCAAGGAGAAAGAGAGATGAATGAAGAGAGAAAGTGCAAGAGATATGTATGGAAAAGAAGAAAATAGAGTGTGGGGGATTAAAGAGAGAAAAAGGGATGGAGAGATGTTAAAGGTAAAGAGGAGTATTGGAAAGACGACAATAAGAGAAAGAGAGAGAGGGAAGGCGAATGAGAGAGAGAACGAGAGAAAGAGAGATGGGGAGAGGGAAAGCAAGAGAGAGGCAGACACATAGAGAGATACAGAGAAAGAGGGACAGAGAGACAGAGAGAGATATGGAGAAAGAAATAGTGGAAGAGAAAAATAGTAGCTAAATTCCTGGACAGAATGATAGATAGATAGAGAGAGACAGAGAGGGAGGGACAGAGAGAGAGTGAGAAAGAGAGAGAGTGAAAGAGAGAGGGAGAGAGAGAGAGAGAGAGAGAGAGAGAGAGAGAGAGAGAGAGAGAGAGAGAGAGAGAGAGAGAGAGAGAGAGAGCAAAGGAAAATAGATATAGCTAGCTTTCTGGACTGACTGATAAATAAATAGATAGATAGATAGATGGATTGATAGACAGATAGATAGATAAAGAGTGAGAGAGAGAGAGAGAGAGAGAGAGAGAGAGAGAGGAGACATGAAAGAGGAGAACTACAGGGATCGATATAAAGGCTTGACAAATGTATTAGAAATTGCACTATTAAACAACATTGCATCAGAACGGATACTGCGAACGTCTACGGTTTCTGCTTCCAACCTTATAACATCAACAAAATAACAACTACCAACACTGGTAATAATAATAATAATAATAATAATAATAATAATAATAATAATAATAATAATAATAATAATAATAACAACGATAATAATAATGTTTGACGTGCCCACATGCTGGCAGTGTTATTATCAACTGTGCGAAAATGCATCAAAGTCAGGTACACAAAATGTCGGTAGAAAAACGGAAAGGAAAAACCGGGTTTAGTGGCGGGGGTGGTGGTGAATAATGGCGGAAAAGAGAGAATGAATGGGAGTTGTTATCGGGAATTGGGTTAGAGGAGTGGTGGGAGTAGAGAGGGATAAAGAGAATCCTGTTGGAACGTTGAAATGTTGGAAAGTTACGTAAATAATAAATGTATCGTGTTAAAATGGCGGGTAGCCATGCATGACACCACTCGATGTACATACGTACTTTTCATACAAGAACGCATTATGTATATGTATATATGTATATATATATATATATATATATATATATATATATATATATATATATATATATATATATATATAAATATTAGTAAAGTATATGAAAGTATACACAGGTATATATAGTAAACATGACTGTTTATAATACATATATATACATATACACATGCATATATTAATATATATATATATATCTATATATATATATATATATATATATATATATATATATATATATATATATATATATACACAAAGACAACATATATATATGTGTATATGTATTTATATATATACATGTATGTATGTATATACGGGCGTATGTATGTGTAATGCGCAATACGCAGGTAAAGGTACACATCTCTATTCATATAAATATCACACACCTGCGGAGAAACCAATTTTGCTTCCGTTATAAAGAATTTGGATGTTATGCATGTGCGCGTGTATATACATAGTGGTAACTATATGGGATGAAGATGTATCAAATCTGGAACTAATTTTTTTTTCATTTCGATTCTTGAATGATAATATGGAAGCTAAAGAATCTATTGTGTGTTTGCATGTACATAAATACAAATATATATATATATATATATATATATATATATATATATATATATATATATAAGCACCTACAGCTTTGTATAGGGCATATATTTATCTAGATGTGCTCATGTTTGATGCATACGAATATATATATATATATATATATATATATATATATATATATATATATATATATATATATATATATATATATATATATATATACATATATATATGTATGTATATATGTATGTATGTATATATATCTTTTGCAAAATATATCAAATATCCGCATATATTTATATTAATGCATCGCTGTTCTCATTCAGCTACATGGATACGTGTCTATGTATGTATACCTCTTGTTAACCTTGTCTTTATCTATACGTACATGCTTTATACGCATACCCACATACGCACGTACATTTTTGTATTCATACATATATATATATTCATATAAATAAATATATGATTATATATATATATGTATATATATATGCATTCACAAACGACGTAAAAAATGTAGATTAAATATCATGGAAATTAAGCTGTAGATTTATGGAAGTTATCTTCTCTTCAGGAGATAAATGAACAGATATTTGTAATATTTTCGGCCAACAGCGAATGAGAAGTGGAGATAATTTTCAAGAATCGATTGTTCTCTTAAAATGACTTGTCATTCAGGAAAAGACAGTCTGATCTTCTGCAAGCCACAGTGCAGCTGTGGATATATTTTTCTGCTGTAATAGGAATTGCACACCTGTTGTCCTCGCCAGGTGTGTGACATGTATAATTTAAACAAATACATACCCCACTCACACATAAACACACGCACGCATACACATGCACAGACACACGCACACATAGACGTATATAGCTAGATAGATAGATATGCATACATACACAGTCACACACAGGCAAGCGCTCTCACACACACACATACATATCCTACCACCTTATTTTTACCACTCCCCGTATACTGA
>NC_142952.1:4344086-4361586 GCF_046866305.1 Octopus bimaculoides
CTGCTAATCACATATGTGACGTCTTCTACAAAAATATGACATAATCTACATTAATGGTTACATCTTGGAACTCCAAGAGGTTCAAGCATTTTTTGCTGATTAGGTATTTAGTAACAATCTCCTGTTCTTGGATTGCTAATGCATAGCCTTCGAAATGTGATGAGATGTAGCAGTTACGAGTCCAAGAGAGGTTTCGTTTCAGGTCAATGCTAGTACCTTCTTTAGAGCTTCGAGAAACATTCCCATGCATGGTCTTTTTTTTTTTTGGTATGCTGAACATTTTCCGCTGCAACCACCACCACTACTACTACTACAACTACTACTACTACTACTACTACTACTACTACTACTACTACTACTACCACCACCACCACCACCACCACCACCACCATCACCACCACCACCACCACCACCACCATCACCACCACTACTACTACTACTACTACTACTACTACTACTACTAACTAACTAACTAACTAACTAACTAATACTGCTGCTGATGCTATCAGCACCACCATCTCTGCGACCAAGGTTGCCGGTCGGCCATTATCGGTTTTATCAGCACCAGTACCAACGCACCTAACAGGATCAACTCTATGCTCTTTATCCCTGCTAATCTCTCCCAGTTTAATTTCGTCTTTCATCAAATCCGAGGTCATTAATATTTGTGACCGATCTAAAAGTAGTGATGATGGCTTAACGTTGTCGTCTTCTGAGACAAGTCAGCGCCAAAATTTGATTGATGTAGACATTGTAGCTGGAGTTTAAATGCTGAAAGATTGTGTTGTGTAGTCTGCATTGTTTAAGTCGTGAATATTTGTGTTCGGACCAAATTCTTTCGCAAAGCTGTCGTCACAACGTGGCTTCATCGTTTTTTTTATATGTGTATGATGATGATGCGGGGAAAGTGAAGGCGTACGCCATGATAGATCACTGACCACTACAACTATATTTTTTTTGTCTCCTTGTTTCCCTCCTTGTTTCTTTCTGTGTCCCTTTCTGCTGAAGAGCGTAGGCTCGAAACGTTAAAGACTTTCTCTATTTCCGAGCGTTATATTAATACATCCATTTGTTGTTTACACCACCTGTCTTCGTCTCTTGTCTTTTTCGTAAATTCTCCTATATATATATATATATATATATATATATATATATATATATATATATATATATATATGTGTGTGTAGGTATGTATATATATGTATATATACATACATATATACACATATATATATATTTACGTAGGTATATTACATATATATATATATTTACGTAGGTATATATATATATATATATATATATATATATATATATATATATATATATATATATATATATATATATATATATATATATATGGCTATCATTTTAAAAGAAGTTTAAGAATAAACAGCGGAACTGATTGTAGAACTCAATACTGCGTGAAGATACAACTTCATTACGTAATTCGTGTTGACCGGAAAGTTCCTGTTTACCTGTTTCAATCGAAACATAAAAAGGTACACAACACAAATACTAATAACACACGCACATATGACATACACTATGACATACACTATGACATACACTATGACATACACTATGACATACACTATGCACATACATAGTTCTATAGAAATGTTGTAACATTTTGATGAAAGTCACAAGTCGCCCACTAAAACATTATCTAATGTATTGACGACATAAAGAAAAGAAGTTATACTAACATGGCTGTAATACAGAGAGACGCGGCGTTTATCTGAAGATAACCGAATTATATTTTCGGTTGTAGCAAGGATAAGACCTAAAATAATCTAAAGCTGCCATACACATGACAAGGAATTGGTAAGGTCGAAACGAAAAAGAGCAATATTCCTTACATATTTAATTTCTGCTTCTTAGAAGATGCTTTAAAGAAACGGTAAAGTGTATAAGATAGTATTTGCGTAAAAAAAAAAAGAATAATATAAAGGAAAAGATAGAAATATGCATAAAAGATCGAAATGTATAATCTTGTCTTCAAAGAAATATGCAATCGCACGCAAGCACAGACGCGAATATACATACACACACGCACACACACATACACACACATATATATATGCATATGCGTATATGCACTGGTGCATTTAAATATTTATACAGATACATAGACAAACAACAATATACGAAGCAGTGCGACACACATGCAAACATAAATACATAATACATACATACACACATTCATGCACAAACACATATATGCATATAATGCATGTATATATGTATATATATATATATATGCATGTATGTATATGTTTATATATATATATATATATATATATATATATATATATATATATATATATATCTTTAAAAGCACATAGATGCGTATATAAATGCACAATACATATACACGAATATACATAGATATGCGTATGTTTACATATGTATGTAGGCATCTATACTCTATGTGCGCATATATATATATATATATATATATATATATATATATATATATATTTACGTACTTTTTTATCAATATCATTATTGTTGTTACTATTATTATTATTATTTTTATTATTATTATTATTATTATTATTATTATTATTATTATTATTATTATTATTATTATTATTATTATTGTTATTATGAAATAGAGTTACATCTAATGTTTTATGGAGAAATATATATCGTTCACTTCTAGGTTTTTAAAGTGTCGAAGCAGACTCAATGTTTAGAAATTAGCGTACACAAATTTCGAACCTGTTTCAGATTCAGTGTTTATGTTACATTCTGTGTGGCCTGTGGGCAGGAGGCGTTTTGTATTTGAACAATAACAGTTTTGCTACCCAACTACTAATAGTCTAAAGCACAGCTGCAATGACACACCATTTTCCTCCGCTGATGAAACTGTATATACCAATCGAAACACAATGCTGTGTTAAAATATACTGATATTTATATTAATAATATTGATTCTCCCGACTGCATGTAGTATACTTTGTCTGTATGTCCTTACCAATATTGCCGATCGCATTATTTTAGCTCTACTTCGGATTATTGAGCAATATGTATCTATTATATAATGATAAATCAAAAGATTTATTTGGAAATACATGTATTAACATTCGTAATTGTCCATCTTGTAAACATTTGTTTCGTGTTACTATTAATCTTAACCAACAGAGGTTGTGAATAGTATTTCGTGCTCATAGATTAAGTAATCACTGATGGTCTTTTTCATTTGTTATGGTTAGTTAAGTGGTTAGAGTGTCGGGCTTACAATCATATCGTGTTCAATTCCTGAACTACTTAGTTACCACAAAACTTGCGCCATTACACCCTCAAGAGTTTCAGACCCCGCTTCTCTGAATTCTCTCTTGCTGTTCCCATTCAATTGCACCAGGGTCTCCAGTTTGTTGACGTAAATCCTCTCTCTCTCTCTCTCTCTCTCTCTCTCTCTCTCAGGTTTCACCACCAGAAAAAATCCGGGCTAGTCATGTCTGGGGAACGTGAAGGCTAGTTGACATTGTCGTAGCGGTAGACTATTCTCTCTCCAAAGCACTGCCGTAGCAACTGCACGGTTTCTCTTGTGGTATGAGCAGTTCCCCCATCTCGCTGGACCCATGGCTGAGGTCTACTTTGAATGCTTTTTGAGGTCTAATTTGAATGGCCTTCAAGTAGTGGTAGTAGTGATGGTAGTAGTAGTAGTAGTGGTAGTAGTAGTCGCAGTGGAAGTAGTATTGGTGGTGGTGGCAGTAGTAGTAGTAGCAGTAGTGTTAGTAGTATTAGCAGTGGTGGTAGTAGTAGTAATATTATTATTAGTCGTAGTAGTAATAGTGATGGTAATAGTAGCAGTAGTAGTAGTAGTAGTAGTACTAGCACGCCGGGTGAAATACTTAGCGGTATTTCGTCTGTCTTTATGTTCTGAGTTCAAATTCCATCGAGGCTGACTTTGCCTTTCATCCTTTTGGGGGTCGATAAATTAAGTACCTCCTCCTAAATTTCAGACCTTGTGCCTATAACAGAAACGATTATTATTATTATTATTATTATTATTATTATTATTATTATTATTATTATTATTATTGTCCAGTAGTTTTATTTTTATAACGTGCTTTCACTTCACTACCGAGCGCAGCTCTGTGCGCCTTGGGTATGTGCTGTGGTTTGCTGTGGTGCTCTTATGTTTACTGTATTGAAAGTGTTTTGCGTAGAATGTGTGCAGTACCCAGTAGTGCAATTTTCTGTATGTTATATATATTTGTAAGTCCTGGTGTTTTTGTTATGTATTTGTCTGAATATTATTATTATTATTATTATTATTATTATTATTATTATTATTATTATTATTATTATTATTATTATTATTATTATTATTATCATTATCATCATCATAATCTTCATTACTGCATTGGTTATGGTTGCCAATATTTCTATGGAATTCTCTGCTGGTGTCCAAGCGATTCAATATACAAGTGCAACGAAAACGACAAGAACAACTACAGCAGAAAACAACCACCACTACCATCTCCACCACCATCAAAACAACAACAACAGCAACAACATTTACAGTCTACTAGAATATGTACAGAGAATCAGCAGGTATTATTTGTAATATATTTAATTGTTCTTCGTTTCGTTCTTTTTTTCTTCTCTCATTCTTTCGCTTTTTGTCTTCGTTTTCTTTCTATTTCGCTGTTGCTGGAGATAGTTACGAGTTTTCTTCAACTTTCTTCGGTGCCAGTTTTTGGCAGGAATTCTGTTTTGATTTTCCAATTCACTGGACGGTGTAATGGAGAATTCGATTTTCTACTCACTGACGGTGGGAAATCCATCATGTGGTTATGTCTAGTCTTCTATAACACTGTCTTTCTTACACCACTTGCAGCAGTTGTTGCTGGTGGTGTTGGCACTACTACTGCTGCTGCTGCTTCTGCTGTTGCTGTTGCTGTTGCTGCTGCTGTTACTACTGCTGCTGTTGCTCCTGTTACTGTTGGTAATGATTACGATGATAATGAGGATGTTACAGATGAAACTATAGATGGGGAATTATCTGTTGTCCCAAGATCACGAGTCTGGTTTCGCATATCGTTCACACACACACACGCACATACACACGCACACACACGCACACACACACGCACACACACACACACAAACACACACACACACACACACACTCTCTTTCACTTTCTCTCTCGCGCTCTCTCTCTCTCTTTCACTTTCTCTCTCGCGCGCTCTCTCTCTCTTTCTTCCTAAATATATGTAGGTGTGCATGTTTATATATACACAGATATAGATCTACATTTATCTAACTATCTGTCTATATATATATATTATCTAGCTAGCTAGCGAGAAGGATATGCATACACGCACACGCACATACACACATAGAAAGAGAGGGACATAAATATATAGATAGATAGATAGATATGATGGATAGGTGGATAGATAGATAGATGCAGGTATTTTATAGGTTCAGGGGGAGGAAAGGTAAACTGTGCCTGTAGATTTGATCACCAAGCGTACATTATTGAAAGTATTACCACAAGGCATTCTAATGACTTACTTACCTACATATCTACCTACACACATACATACATACTTACTTACACACATACGTTCATACATATATATATGCATACATTCATAATATATAAATGCATATATATATACATACTTAAGTATTTATATATGTATACATATAGTTATATGCATACATACATACATATATATATATATATATATATATATATATATATATATATATATATATATATATATATATATATATATATATATATATAATATAGATAGATAAATACAGATAGATATGAACTTATGTTTGTATTTGTGTATATATGTATGATTTACAATTTCGTCTGCTTGTGTAATCTCCGAACGATACTTATGCAAGTACAAAAAAAGAAAAAGCACTCTGAATATTCTCCCATATAAATAATATTTTAACCCCGACTCGATATGAACAATACTTTTCTTAGACAAAATTACGTCACACTGTAACCAACAACACATCACATCTAACAAATTTGGTTTTAACTCTTAATAATCCATTTGTTGTCTCTGAAAACTTTTCTTTTGATTTTTATGAAACAAAGAAATATATTTTTTGCGTATAACATTCCTATTGATCTCGGTGGCATAAATCAATCGATAAATACATGAATTATGTCCTGTTCAACTCTGTCTCACTTGTATAGGCCGTGCCATGACTATTTCTCCTTTTCCTTGTCTTTTTATGAAGCATTCCATCAGCCCTTTTTGTGATGATTGATGAAACGAAAAGTCTCCAGATTTTATTTTAGGTGCCATATTACATCGTGATTTCCGCTGTCGGAAGGACGAATGATTTAGACCAATGGCACAGTTGCTCAACGACCGTGAACTGCTATCATAACTTTCGGAATAAGGCTGCCTATAGATTTATGCATTTTGATATCCTTTTCTGCCGCTCTTCTATATGAAAATCTTATCGGAAAAACCAGGAATTCAGAATACCTTGTTATCAAAATAATCTTGAGCGCTACAGATTCCTCTAATCAGTTAATAGGCAATGGATTTATTTTTTACGTTAATGGGGAGCTTAAATCGGCTTCTGGACGGGGATCGTATTCTAGTTTTTATCCTGGGTACTTTCGACAAATCTATAAGTCCAAACTTTTGGCATTCTACAGCTAGATATTCTCAAGTAATACTGAAAACCACGCTATGGATAATTATTGGAATTCTGATAGTTATATTCAATGAGTTCAGTAGAAAGAAATTTTATACTGGTAGGTCAATTAACATGAGCTTCCTGAATATTGTAGTAGACTTAAAGGTAAAGAAATATATACTACCTTTAGAAAAAGTCTAACAAGGAATTCCAACCATTTCTCAATTAGAATTTGGGACCAGTATTTAGAGAAGTATCCAGCGCCATCCATTTGGTGGTGGTGGGAGGGCAGTCGATTAGGCAGGTAAGTTATTATATTGTCCTGAGCGGGTTCCGATTTCCGTGGCGACCGTCATTCTGCCTATGTCGACCGACAACCTGTCGGGGATTTAATGGCTGAAGCTTAGGGGACCTTCAACGTTCTGTTCAACCCACGTCACGGGTTCTTCTCTCTGGGGAGCGACGTCAATGTGATAGATTTTGGACGCACGGACAATGCTAGCAGTAACGGAATATACGGCAAATACGACAACTAAGAGTAAAATAAAAGCAAAAATACAAAGAAAATAAGAAAGTTTTCAGAAACAGAACCACTACTTACGCGCGTGTGTGTATGTGTGTGTGTACGAGCATATGTGTGTGAGTGCTGCCGGTATGTATATGCGTGTGTGTATGCGTGTGTGTTTGTGTGTGTATCTATCTATCTATCTATCTATCTATCTATCTATCTATCTACCTATCCATTTATCTCTCTCTCTCTAAAACCCGCTCTCTCTCTCTCTCTTTCTCTCTCTCTCTCTCTCTCTCTCTCTCTCTCTCTCTCTCTATATATATATATATATATATATATATATATATATATATACACATACATGCATATATATGCCTGCATATGTGTGTCCCTGTGTGGTTACTGAGTGAGAAGCAGAGAGAGTGAGTGACACAGAGAGAGAGAGAGAGAGAGAGAGAGAGAGAGAGAGAGAGAGAGAGAGAGAGAGAGAGAGAGAGAGAGCTATATACGTATATCATGATATCAACATAACTATCTTTTTCATTATCAAATCCATTACACTAAATTCTATTAAATCATGAAATCTATAATTGAAATCATTTCCTAATAAATAAATAGAGATTGGAAGACAGTAAACCCACTGGATTCATCCTATAGTCCTGTAATAATATGTGATAAGGGATACATACATGTTTTGTACATATATATGTGTGTGCTTGTGTGCGTGTGCGTATGTGTGTGCACACACACACACACACACACACACACACACATATATATATATATATATATATATATATATATGTATATATATACACACACACGCAAATATATATATATATATATGCAGTACATATATATATATACATAAACGTTTATATATTATATATCTATATGTATATTTAATACAATATATATATATATATATATATATATATATATATATATATATATATATATATATATATATACATATATACGTATATGTATATACAATGGCGTACTAGAGATACTAATGTTAAAAGAAATTTATCTCAATAATGTAACCAAGAATCGATTACTATTACAAATATACCTCATGTTAATTATCTGATATCAAGTTGGTTATGGCGTAAAGGAATGAAAGGAATAAATATAGTGACTAGTGACCTACGTTGCTATATGTACAAATATGCATGGATATAGACGTGCATATATATACGCACACACATATATATGTATATAGATATATAAATAAATATACACGCTCTCACATATATACACATATCTATGTATTTACAAATGTATATGCACACGTATATTTATAGACACGCACATATATATACACAAACATATGTATTTACAAATGTCCACAAACATATATGTAAATGCATATATATATATATATATATATATATACACCAACACATATATATGCACATACATATGTATTTACAAATTTACACACTCATATATGTATATCTAGATACACAGACACACATATATTTAAATACATACACATTCTCATATATATACATCTATCTATCTATCTATCTATCTATCTATATATATATATATATATATATATATATATATATATATATATATATATATATGTATATATATATATATATCCAGACACGTGTATTTACATACGTACACACACATGTATGTATATATAGAGATATACACATACACATATATTTAAGTACATGCAGATTGTCGTATATATATATCTATCTATAAGTATATATATATATATATATATATATATATATATATATATACAGAGAGAGAGAGAGAGAGAGAGAGATGTACACATACATATATACGTAGAGATAAACACTCTTACACGCACACACACACACTAACGAACACATATGAGTGTTAGTAGTGCATGTACACCTATACTTTTACTTGAATAAGCCATGTTTTATTACCTCTCCTACATAATCTTGTACACATCTTAATGTGACTGGATGCATACTTTAGTATAATATAATATATTGGAGTTGAGCGATACTCATATACTTTGAATTTACATCCATTTTGCCTATTCATATATATATATATATATATATATATATATATATATATATATATATATATATATAAATATATATAAAATACATCAAGTACAGGATATCACGAACGAGTGAAAAATACGTAGACATAAGAGCGTTAATTACAGGACAAATTACCAAAAAATATATATTAAAAACAGGACATCACGAATGACTGAAAAATACGCAAGAACATGATGAAGGAGAAGTACGGGAAAAAATTCCTAAAGAAGTCAAATGCCTCTTCAGTTGTCGACTGTTAATTATTCCCTATTTTGAGCTTTCAATGACAATATAGGAAAGCTTCATTAAACAGCATATATATATGTATACACGTTTTGTGCGTCTGTGTTTGTACGCTAACACCGTTTGACACAGAATGTTGGCGTGTCTTTGTCCTAGTAACTTAGCGGTTCGGCAAAAGACAACGATAGAATATGTATCAGCATTAAGAATTAAGTACTGGGATTTATTTGTCCGATTAAACTTCTTGAAAACTGTACTCCAGTATGGCCGCAGTCTTATTGACTGAATCAATTAAAGATATATGATAATGGCGAAATTCTTGCGCATGACAAGAAGGATCTGCTGCTTCAATGAAAACAGTGGATGATATTACATTTGGTCTTCTCAAAGTATATCCAACAAACATTAATCATTTCTAAATGCAACATACTGTCTGTAGTAAATGCCTTCACTATGCCAATTAGCCGTTCATTAATTATTCATTGTGGAAAACCGTAATAAAAACCGAAGCTCAACGTTTATCTCTTCTGCGAGTATTTATGTCAATTGTCCACGCCAAGCTATTATACAACAGAGTTGTTTCAAAGCATGCTTTGAAAGGAAACATTTCAGTATGTCAGAGACTGGGTAATTTCAATAAACTAGAATTACCGCCCTGTTTCCCATAATTGGTGTTTTTATGTAAAAGTATCTATTCTGTCTGCCATGTCAGATCAAAGACAGCGTAGACCCGTGACAAACGGAAATAGTGTTACTGGAAACATGACATATCTATCTATCTATCTATCTATCTATCTATCTATCTATCTATCTATCTATCTATCTATCTATCTATCTATCTATCTATCTATCTATCTATCTGTATATCTATTTGTCAGTCTGTGTGCCTGATTGTCTTTCTGTCCGTCGGTCGTGCCCGTCTGTCTCTCTGTCTTTATCTATCTATTTATTTAAAATAATTGAAGGGTACATAACACCGCGAAATATTCCATCACATCGCTTGCTAAATCTGCGAATAATTCTTTCAATTGATCTGAAATGCGGAAGCTTCTACGTGAAACCAACAGAAGAGACCATGCTGATATATGCGTGGCACGTGTGTGTGCATGTGAGCGTGTGCATGTGTGTGTGTGTGTGTGTGTGTGTGTGTGTATGTGTGTGTGTATTCCTGTAGGCGTCAATGCGTGTGTTTATTTACAGAAATAATTGGTGAGATCGATATATTCAGCAAAACCCTCGAAGGCATGCCCCAACCTAACCGCGGTCCCTTGGCTAGAAACAGACACATGTGCATATATATACATGTATATGTGCGTGTGAGTATATAAGTATATGTATATATTTATATATATATGTATATACATATATTCATGTATATATGTATATATATATATATATATATATATATATATATATATATACATATATATATATATATATATATATATATATATATATATATATATATATATATATATATATATATATATACATACATACATATACATATATATATTTGTAATTATGTACGTATGTTTGTATTTAAGTATTTACAAAGAGAAAGACAGAGTTAGAGAGAGAGAGAGAGAGAGAGAGCAAGAGAGAAAGAGAGAGAGAGAGACAGAGAGAGAGAGAGATGGAGCAAGAGAGAAAGAGAGAGAGAGAGAGACGGAGAGAGAGAGAGAGAGAGAGTGACAAAGAGTGAGAGAGGGTGATAGAAGGTGAGATATTGAAGGAACTGGAAAAGAAACGAAGACAAAATATTGACTTACAGAAACTGAAAACTTTTTTTTATTTACACGTAACTGTATCTAATATTGAAAATCATTATATGTCTAAATTCGTATGTGTGTCTATCTACGTGTGTTTGTGTGCGTGTGTTGTGTGTGTGTGTTTGTGTGTGCTTTTGAGTGTCTGTTTCTCTGTACGCGCGCGTGTGTGTGTATACCTGCACTTGTGAGTGCAAGATGGTCTTATATGTGACTCACAGACACACATACATTCATATATATATATATATATATATATATACATCTGCGCAAGCCCAAATATATCCGTACATATATTTTTCTCTGTTAACTGTATTAATACACGTGTCTATTCGAATAAGAACATGTACTGTCACCTGCATATACCAACATTGATGAATGCGTGTATGTATGTATGTATGTGTGTGTGTTTGCGTGCGTGTATGTGTGTGATTGTGTGTATGTGGGCTTGTGTGTTTGTATGTGCGTGTGTGCCTCTGTGCATGCGTGTGCATGCGTGTGTGCGCGTGTGTGTGTTCGTATATGTGTGTTCGTGCCTGTGTGTGTGTGTGTGTGTGTGTGTATGTTTGAGCTTCCATATTTATCTGCATTTGTTATATATGTTTGTTTCTAAGCTGAAATAAAAAAAAAAAATTTTAAATGGCTGCGCAACGAAATAATGTGACATCTCCACATTTCTCTGTGGTTTTCATCTATTCCGCTTAATTTTCGCTCTTGGGTGTCTCTCTGATTTTCATATCAACCGTCAGCAGTGAAATTCCGTTACTTTCTATCTCCTTCCGCCTCTCTCTCTATTTCCATGTTCTTCTATCAAACTTTAGAAAAAAGTTAGTATAGGCACTCGCCAGAAAAGGTCACAGAAAACGAGAAAGCAACCATACTCTGGGATATGCCAATACACACAGATAGAGAAATTAAGGCCAATAGACCAGATATAGTTATCAGAGATCACGAAGAAAAAAATACTTTCTAATTGATGTATCAATACCAGCAGATGACAACGTTTCTCTAAAAGAAATGGAGAAACTTTCAAAATACAAAGACCTGGAAACAGGTAACTCGAATGTGGAATCTAAAAACAGAAACAATTCCTATCATATTAGGTGCCTTAGGTATGATAAAAAAATATTCAGACAAATACATAACAAAAACACCAGGACTTAAAAATATATATAACATACAGAAAATTGCACTACTGGGCACTGCACACATCCTACGCAAAACATTTTCAATACAATAACCATAAGAGCATCAGGGCAAACCACAGCACATACCCAAGGCACACAGAGCTGCGCTCGGTAGTGAAGTGAAAGCACGTTATAAAAATAAAACTAGTGAATAATAATAATCTTTATTATAGACGCAAGGCCTCTAACTTGTGGTGGTGGTGGTGGTGGGTAGGTGAGTCGATTACATTGATCCCAGTGTTTCACTAGCTCTTAATTTACCGACCCCGAAAAGATGAATGGCAAAGTCGACCCCGGTCGAATTTGAACTCAGAACGTAAGGACGGACGAAATACCGCTAAACATTTCGTCCAGCGTGCTAGCGATTCTGCCACCTTAATAATAATAATAATAATAATAATAATAATAATAATAATAATAATAATAATAATAATAATAATAATAATAATAATAATAATAATAATAAAGAAATTAGAGAAATTAGCAAAATGTGGAATCTGAAGACGAAAACAATACCTATTGTCATAGGTGCCCTGGGAATGACAGCGAAACGGGCTGATTACTACCTAGCTCAGATACCAGGAAACCCCAAAATGGCTGAAGTTCAAAAGATAGTGCTCATGGGAACTGCCCATATCCTACGTAAAATACTGTCTATGTGATCTCAAATTTTAAAGCAAACACATAATTTTCTTATGGTTTCTTAAACATTCACTTGAATAAAACTGTACAAATCCAAATATATGGTACCCTAGGCATAACACCTACATGAACTTCTAACTTGTTGTCTCTTGAGGTCTCTGGGTGAGACTTGGATCCAACTTGTACAAATGCAAAACAAAAGTCAAACATAAAATAATAATAATAATAATAATAATAATAATAATAATAATAATAATAATAATAATGATGATGATGATGATGGTGATGGTGATGATGATGGTGATGATGATGATGATGATGATGATGATGATAATAATAATCATAATAATAATGATTATTATTATTATTACTATTATTACAGCAATGATTTTCTACCAAGATAATAACTATATTTGTTTTCTGCATAAATATTGTTGTTATTGTTACAATAATATTGTTGCTGCTGCTGCTGTTACTGCTAATTTATTATTCTCAATATATTTTATATGTTTATTTTATAGAAACTGTAAAATATTATTTATCTTCATCATCGTCGTCATCATCATCATCATCATCATCATCGTCGTCTTCAGCATAAACGCTCCTCCTCTTCAACACCTCCCTCCCCACTTCGTCTCTCACTCCCCTACTCTCTTACTTTTCTTCCATCCTCTTCTTCCTCCTCCTCCTCCTCCTCCTCCTCATCATCATCATCATGACTTTATCATGACATTAGTTTCTTAATGATCATTTTCGTTCTCATTATCGTTACCTTCCTCATAATCCCAGCCACCTTCCCCCATCAACATCTTCGTCATTATCATCAGCATCATCACCACTACCACCACCACGATCATCATCATCATGAACATCATCATCAATATCATGAACGTTGTCGGCCTCATTACGATTTTGCATTGTTTCATTTACGGCTCGAGGCACGGCATTGATTTGTATTTTTGTACTCTCTCTCTCTCCCTCTCTCCCTCTCTCTCTCTCTCTCTCTCTCTCTCTTTCTCTCTCTCTCTCACATACACACACACACACACATGCACACATATATATACACACATATATATCCCTATACGTACAGATATACAGAGTAAAACCTGACTTTTTTATATTTTCATTCTCCTTGACGGAAATCGGAATTCGATATCAAGAGAAAATTATCAGCAATACCCTTTTTTCTAGCCGATGGCTGTTTCTGCTTTTATTTATTCATTCATCTATTTATTTATTTATTTATTTACATATTTATTTCCCCCATAAATACGATATTCTTTGTTGTTTTTTTTTTTGTTATTGTAATTTAGTTTTTATCATTATCCTTCACATAATGATAATTACGTCGATATTAATTTTTAGCAATAAGGAATGTATCATAAGACATAATATTAATAATACTAAGTGTCTAGTTGGACAGATAACTTAAAGTTGCTATAGTTGTTGTTGTTGTAGTTCCGATCGTTGTTGATGTTGTTCTTGAGCCAGTTCCTGTTTATTCATGAATGTAAGCAGACGGACGACGTCATGTATACCCCGCCCGTGTCCATCTTGTCTTGTTTTGATTCAGATATATTGGTTGTGTGGTAAATAGCTTGCTTATCAACCACATGGTTCCGGGTTTAGTCCCACTGCGTGGCACCTTGGGCAAGTGTCTTCTACTATAGCCTCGGGCCGACCAAAGCCTTGTGAGTGGATTTGGTAGACGGAAACTGAAAGAAGGAAGCCGGTCGTATATATGTATATATATATATATATATATATATATATATATATATATATATATATATGTATATGTATGCGTTTTTGTGTGTCTGTGTTTGTCCCCCCCCATCCATCGCTTGACAACCGATGCTGGAGTGTTTACGTCCCCGTAACTTAGCAGTTCGGCAAAAAGTGACCGATAGAATAAGTACTAGGTTTACAAAGAATAAGTCCTGGTGTCGATTTGCTCGACTAAAGGCGGTGCTCCAGCATGGCCGCAGTCAAATGACTGAAACACGTTAAAGAGTAAAAGAGATATGGTTTTCCTTCGCTAACATGATACGTTTGTTGTTGTTGTTGTCATTGAAGTTGTTGTGTTGGTTGTAGTTGTTGATGTTGTTACTTGTCGAAGTTGTTCAGCCACAGGCCAAAATTTGCCATTCACACCTATGAGCTGCTAATCTAGTTTTTCTTTATCTTCTCTCACACATAATGTTGTCTCTCTGCCAATCTATTATCCATTATATTTTTATTGTCGTTATTGTTTACCGAGACGCCGGTTCTGATCTAACAAATCAACAATCAAGATAAGATGATCCAGACATGATAATCTTATCCTATCATACATATGGACTACACGGAACTATACTTAATTACGAATTGTCAGTGACGTTTTTGTTTAGCAATAAGTTAGTCCTGATCCTAGATATATCATCAAAATTGATCCCCATCTGATTAATTTATCTCTATAACTAATTTATAATATAGTGTATCTGAAACTACATCTATCTAACGTATTGTTATAGTCGGTAATATTTAGCAAGGCTAAATAGCCGCGAGGCAGGGCTATGTGCCACAGCTCATACGTCTATCTTTCTCGCAAGTGTAGTTAAGTGTATTTAGAATTATATCACTTGTCACATCACTGTTGCCGTCAACCCTTTTGTTATCTTGTTTCTTGAAAAATACTGTTTTGTTTTAATTAATTTGAATAATAATGAGGAATTTAGTGAAGTAACTTTGTAATTATTAAGATTATGTTTGAAACAAATTAACATGAAAATTTGCTGGAAGATTTTAATTGAAATAACTTTAACACTTTCGTTACCATATTTCTGTTGAAATACAATATTTTGGTTCAATTAATTTTAGAAATAATAAAGAATTTAGTGAAATGATTTTGTCATTATTAACGTTACACTTGAAACAAGTTCACATGAAATATTGATAGTAGGTTTTCGTTACCATAATTCTCTTTGAAACACAGAGATTTGCTTCAATAAATTTTTCAAAATAACAGACAGTTTAGTAAAATAACTATGCTATTACTAAACTGGTATTTGGAACATAAATTAACATCAAATTTAGATGGAAGGTTTTAATTTAAATCACTTTAACACTTTCGTTATCATAATTCTCTTGAAATACAATATTTTATTTCAATAAATTATTAAAACAATAAAGATTGTAGTAAACTAATCATGCTTTTACTAAGCTGATGTTTAGAACATAAATTAACCAGAAAATTTCTTGAAAGGCTTTAATTTAAATAATTTGAGTGCTTTCATTACGGTAATTTTGTAGAAATATGCTGTTATTGTTCAATTAATTTTCAAAATAATGGATAATTATGTAAAGTAACCAAGCCATTTAAAACTAGAGTCTGGGACATAAATTGACATGAAATTTTGGTGGAAGCTTCACATTAGATCACTTTAATCTTTCGTTCCCATACTTCTGTTGAAATACACTGCCAAGATGATTTCACATCAGGAATGTAGTGAAATGATTTGTTACTGGTAAGCTCATATAACATGGTGAGCTGGAAGAATCATTATTGCACCTGACAGAATGCTTAGCTGCATTTCTCCCGGCTTAAATTTCTTAGTTCAAATCTTACCGAAGTCGTAACGATACAAATATTTAACACTGAGTCTATCTGCCTGTTTAATCTGTCTATCTATCTATCTATCTCTCTATGCACACACACACACACATACATGCATACGCATACACACACACACACGCACACACATACATATATATTTACGGCTCGAGGTTCGGCATTGATTTGTATTTTTGTACTCTCTCACTCGCACATACAACATAATACATTCATAAACAACACACATTCATATGCAAACACACATATTGCTATATCATTTTTAGACGGATAAAAACGCGATAGTATATATTCAAAGAACTGTGTACAGTGGCTCGTCTATGATAATATATACTCATATACATCGTAATATACATGCAACACGCTTTATTGTATTTTCTGGCTGGAATACCTATAAATGTTAATGCGCATAAAATACACATACCTTTGTAGCAAAATATTCCCATATAACGGTAGACATATGCCTTTATTACGTGCTTTCTCTCTGTAACAAAGACTCTTTTAGTATCTGTCGAATAATACTATTTTGGTTTCTAATCATGTATATTTTAGTGTTTTGTTGCTACTGGCTATCTTTTCTCTTTTATCATACTGGAGCACTGCATTGAATGATTTTGAGTCGAATATATCGATCCCGAGACTTATTTTTTTTAAAGCTTATGTTGAGCTATTACATCGGTCTCTTTTGTCGAACCGAGGGGGAGTCAGAAAAAAGGTCACCAGAATTTTGGAAAAATTTTTTACTTTATTTTTCTTTGTGCTGTTTTTTTTTATTTAAATGTCATCTTTTGTAAAATACAAATAAATTAGTAATTACATCTATTTATTCTCTATTCTCTTCTTATTTCCC
>NC_142952.1:4374086-4379086 GCF_046866305.1 Octopus bimaculoides
GTTGAGGATATCACCCTCCTTCACTTTCCCTGGCAACGAAAACCTTGTAAAGGATTAGAAGCACTGCATTTCTTCCTGATTAATAGATAAATATAAATATATATTAAACACCTATTGATAATTAATATCTAGATCATATAAAGCGGATAGATGGCAGAATCGTTAGCACACGTTCTGAGTTCAAATTCCGCGGAGATCAGCTTTACTTTCATCTTTCCGAGGTTGTTAAAGTAGCAGATGAGAAATGGGATCGATGAAATCGATGTACAAACTTTAGTGAACTTGCTGGCCTTGTGCCAAAATTTCAAACCAAACTTTCGGTCAAGTCTGGCTCCATACTGGACACAGTTCTTACCGTGTCGGACGAAATTCACAGCAGCATTACTTCCGAATTTATGTTCAGAGTTCAAATGCCTCTGAGGTCAACCTTGCCCTTCATTCTTTCGAGGTTGACAAAAGAAGTAACAATCGAGCACCGGGATCGATATAATCAACTTCCCCCATCCAAGAAATTGCTGGCTTTGTGCCAAAATTTGAAACCAGTAGTTAGATAAAATATATCGAGATGAACTTAAGACATTGATGCGACATATTTGGTTTTAGCTAATACTGAGATATGATATATCTAGTTATAGTTGTTATTAGATTTATTTCTAGTTAAGTCTTAGATCTGATAATCCTCAGATTTGATTAATGACAATCTCCGTTTTAAGAACTATGGTATTCGAAAAGAAAATCAGGAAAGGTGAGACATAGTAAAATCAATGTTGAGAGCGAGGGAGCGAAACTGAAATAGTGAAATTAAGAGACTGAGAGAGTGAGAGAGAGAGAGAGAGAGAGAGAGGGGGAGGGAGGAAAGAATAACATTGAGTATGAGACAGAGAAATGGTTAGATTAATAGAGAAAGAAAAAGAGCGAGTCATGGAATGAGTGGAGGAAGAAAGCGACAGAAAAGCAAAGAAAGAAAGAAACAAAGAAA
The DNA here is from genome assembly GCF_046866305.1 of Octopus bimaculoides. Classification (NCBI taxonomy): domain Eukaryota; kingdom Metazoa; phylum Mollusca; class Cephalopoda; order Octopoda; family Octopodidae; genus Octopus; species Octopus bimaculoides. Next base: position 4,375,066 of record NC_142952.1, read on the forward strand.
GAGAAAAGAGAGAGAGAGAGAGAAGGAGAGAGGGAGAGAGAGAGAGAGAGAGAGAGAGAGAGAGAGAGAGAGCGAGAAAGAGAGAAAAGGAAAAAATGTTACGGATTGAGTAGAGAGATGAACAGAAAACCGGAGATGGCGAGTGATGAGATAGATAGATAGATAGATCAATACATAGACAGAAAGAATGAAAGATAGACAAATAGATAGATAGATAGATAGATACATAGCATACACACATATTTAGGTGTGTATGTATGTAAGTATGTACGTATGTAGGTAGGTAGGTAGGTAGAGAGAGAGAGAGAGAGAGAGAGAGAGAGAGAGAGAGAGAGAGAGAGAGAGAGAGAGAGAGAGAGAGAGAGAGAGAGAGAGAGCAAAGTCACGTAATGTGTGTACTGAAAAGAAATAAAGTAAAGGAAGGAAGGAAAAAGAATAAAAAGAGAAAGAAGGAGAAAAAAGAAGCCGAGAGAAAAATTCGTGGAATGAGTATTTAGATAAAATGGCAAAAAGAAAGAAAGAGAAAGAGAGAGCGAGAGAGAGGGGGGAGTCAGAGAGACAGACAGACAGACAGACAGAGACAGAGAGTATGTGACAGTGTGTGTGTGTGAGAGAGGGAGAAAGGGAGAGAGAGACGCAAGTCAAGGAATGCGTTAGAGAGAATGGGTATAGAAAAAAGTAACAGAGAAAGAATCAAATAGAGAGATAGAGAGAGAGAGGATGTGTGCGTACGTGAGAGAGAGAGAGAGAGAGAGAGAGAGAGAGGGGGGAGGAGAGAAGAAGAGAGGAAGAGGATGACAACAACAAAAACAAAACAAAAGGAACGAGTCACCTTTATTTTATACACAAACCAACATTAGCTCTTACCAAATTATAGTTATTATACGACTTCCTAATATCAAGTAGTCAAACGTAAGTCCTATATATACATACTGTTGATATAACACACACACACACACACACACACACACACACACACACACACACACACACACACACACACATATATATATATATATATATATATATGAATATATATGTATATATTTGTATGTATATATGTATATATATATTTGTATCTATATATATGTATATATATAAGTCTGTGCGTGTGTGTGTGTGTGTGTGTGTGTGTGTGAAATGATATATGTATTCGGCTTAAGATAATTTTTAATGCGTGTGTCCTTGTTCTTACATAGTTCAAACGGGGCAAAATATAGGATGGAAGGGTGGGGTAAAACAAAACAAAAAGAAAAAAACTAAAAGAAAACAAAACAAAACAATAACAGAACACAACAGAACAAGAACAAAATAAAACAAAGACAACAAAATAAAACAAAGACAAAACACGATGGAGGCAATAAAATGTCCTTGTGAAAGGGGCTGAAAGAATTAATGAATATGACAGCTTAAATACGAAATGATATTAATCTTAGCTAACCGAATAAAAACAAAGTAGAAACGAGAATATATAAAGAAAAAACAGATACTATATAATTTGGATATCACACGGTGATATATGTGCTCAATTCCCTCCTCTCTCTCTCTGAGATATTTATATGTATATACATACATATATATATGTATGTATATACGTACATACATATATATATATATATATATATATATATATATATATATAAACACACATACATACGTATACACAAGCGCAAACACACACATACATGTATGCGAATATACATGTATATAGTTGAATTAATATTTGATATATTACATATAGACACTGTTTATGATATTTCTGTATTCGGGACTTTTCTATTTCTGGATCCATGGATAGGACCTCAAATGTGAGTGGTTGGCTGGTCGGCTGGTTGGCTGGTCGGCTGGCAGGCTGGTACGTTGGTAGTGTAGGCACCTCTCGTCTATTCAACATTTTTGATTTTTAAAAAATACTTTTACTTTCTGGTATACACACACACAAATGTGCAAACACATACATTTACACACACAAAAGCACGCACACGCACACACACGCCTACCAACACTCATTAAAAATATACATTTACATATTTACATATATACATATATATATATCAGGTGAGCAAAAGTGCACGTACGCCGCTATATATATATATATATATGAATGTAGGTATGTATATGTATATATATATATATATATAAATATATATATATATATATATATATAAATATAAATAAACACACACACACATATTTCTAAAATGAAATAGAAGAACAGCTATTGTATTAAACAAAAAGTGAGGTTGTCTCCCCTGTTCATGAATATGATTTATCTTCGATCTTGTTCGGGTAAATGTTGTTGATAAGCCACAAGACATCGCCGCCTATCACACTTGGATGAGATTATTGGTGAGTCCATGGCTTTCATGTGCTTTAACTACAACGGACGCTTTGAGGGAGTATTCTCCACCACGCCAAATCTCAACCCGCCGGCAAATACACATGCTACTTCCGTTAAGTATATGCTATTGATAATGTTTATATATATATATATCATCAATAAAAATACAGTGTCGTGTGCAATATCCAGCGTGTCCGATATATTCCTCCTTCAGGAATGAAATTAAAAAATTAAAATGATATATGTATATATGATAAATCAAACATCAAAATATTTGTGATGTCGCTGGCCACTTTGTTTTGTTTCCCTTTGTTCATTTTTATTTAGTTTTCTCTAAATTATCTCGGCCATATATGCATTTCACCTCGTTTTGCCTACGTCTATGTCCTTTGGCTGCTGAAGTTAGGTTATTACAACCATATATAATGGTAACCTTAATGCATCATAATATAGGATATTGATGTATCACTGAAGAGAATGCCACGTTCATCCTGATACAACTGTTTCTCTAACATTCTCTGACAAAATCATTTCTTTTATATTTCACAAGTGACAATCTCCTTGTTCTTCTTACGTTTAATAGTTTTGTTATCGCATAGAGAGAGACATAGCTTTCAATAATGGACTGTCAAGCAATTAGCTCTATTAAGCGAATGTAAACGTTTGATTCAAAGCTATTGAGACGTAGAAGAATTATAGTCAAATTCTTCACAATCTGCAACTTCTCTACTCAAATATATTCGTTTATTCTATTCTAATATTCCTTTATTTTTATTCTAATAATTCTTTTGTTCTTTTTATTTGTTGCACTTGTTGGACTGTAGCCATGTTGGGACACAATCTTGAAGGGTTTGGCCGATCAGGTCACCCCAGGGAGCTATATTTTCTTTCTTCAAATCCTGTTCTTAACTTATTGCGCGATTTTAGCAAATCGTTTTAGCTAAAAGACGTAAGGAAGACAACGCCTGTTGGGAGACAAACACAGTCACATACGCATACATACACACACACATGCACACTTACACACACACTCATACACACACCCACTCATATACATACACAGACACACACACTCACACATATGCACATACACATAACACACAAACGCTCACACACACATGCACACAGATACACACACTCTCGCACACACTGACACAGACAGACACTGACGCACAAATATACACACACACTGACACATATACACGCACACACACGCACACACACGCACACACGCACACACCCACCCACACACACATACACATATGGCGCCTGTAGCGTGTGTGGAATAGTGAAATCTACAAACGCACACACTCACAAACACACACAGACGCACGTACACACACACGTACAGATATCGGTAACATAGTACAAACGGTACAAGGAGAATAAAAGACGAGGATTTAGACAATGTAAGAGTTTACGAAAGTTAAATACATATCAGAATAAAAATTTGCCCACAGAGAATTGTATCCGAAAACTGACAAAAGTATTTGACTGATGTTTCAGGTAAACCCATTATGATGGGCTTCCATATATTTTCGTTTCTTTTATCGCTTTCCTGTTTCAGTTATTGGATTGCGGCCATGTTGGGGATTCACCTTGAAGGAGTTTTAGTAAACGAATCGTGTTAAGTACATATTTTTGTAAGCCTGGTAATTATGTAATTATTCTATCGGTCTC